>NC_133779.1:48524313-48598505 GCF_003597395.2 Chelonoidis abingdonii
TACCACTATGGCATGTGGGTGCGAAGGGCAGCACTTCAAGCTGATTTTTCGTGGCACTCTCAACTGCCTGGTCTGGCCACCAATCGGCGGGACTTGCATTTTTAATTTAATTTTAAATGAAGCTCTTTAAACATTTTAAAAACCTTATTACTTTACATATCAACAATAGTTTAGTTATAATATTACTTATAGAAAGAGACGCTTCTAAAAATGTTAAAATGTATTACTGGCAATGACGACAATCGTAGAGTGAATAAATGAAGACTCAGACCCCACTTCTGAAAGGTGCCGACCCCTGTTCTACATGTTGGTTTTCTTAACATTGCACAGCTCTTTGGGCAGGGATTCTCTCTCTTGTTTTGGCATAGTTCTTCTTCGAGTGGCTTGCTCGTATCCAATCAGTAGGTGTACGCGCCGCGTGTGCCGTTCCGTCAGAGACTTTTACCCTAGCAATCAGCGTCGCGGCAGGCCACCCTGAGTGGGGCAGCCATTGCGGGTGATCTATACCCCCTGCCGGGCCGCCCGCTCCTCAGTTCTCGTTACCGCATGTCGGCTCGTTGAACTGGAGCGCGGCATAGCTGACGCTCCACGTCCCTAGCTTCTCTCGTTATGTTATAGTTACAGTTATTTCTGGTTTATTTAGTATTATATAGTTGTAGTTTAGTTATAGTTGTGTGTCATATATAGTAGTTATGTTAGTTGGCGGTTTCAGGGCTTTAGCCTCTCGCGCCCGGCGCCGGCGGATGCTGGTTTGCCGGATTCAAAGCGTGCTCGGCTATGTAAAAAGCGTGCCACACCGTGATCCCACGACACTGCTTAAAGTGCCTGGGGGCATCACACATCTCGGAGAAGGCGCATCTGCAAAGCCTTCGCGGCGCTGACACTAAGAGGGCGAGCCAACGCCTTCCGGACCTCCTTATGGAAGCGGACTTCATCCCGCCGCCGTCGGCACCGAGCGCGCCTCCGGCCACGGATCCGCTCCGCACCGGCGAAGGCGCAACGGCACCTGCCGTCCTCCGGCACCGCTCTGAAAGGGTCCTCCTCGTCCTCTACCCCGGCTAACAGCCCGGAAGGAGCACCCCATGCCGATGCCGGCCGCAGCCAGGGGCTTCGTTGACTCCGAGCCGGGCAGGTCCGGTCGAGTCCGATCACCTCTTAGCTCCCCGCCACATGCTGGGGTTGAGCTCGTAGTCCGTTCTACGCTCGGACAATTCTTCGTCGCAGGGATTTACGGCTGACGGAGCTGGGCTGCCCCAGCACCCGCCACGCCTGGTGCGGGTTGTATCTTCTAAGGGCAACGCGACGCGGATGAAGAGCACCATCCCCGGATCTCCGGTCGGCACCGATCCAGGTCACGGCACGCGATCCCGGTCGAGGGAAGGCTGCTTTCGAGGCGCCGTTCGCAGTCCGGCACGCTACTCCCGGCGGCACCGGTCGTACTCGTGGGCGATCATCTTCACCTGGTCCCCAGGCACTCCGGCACGTTCCCGCTCAGCCATCGCTACTGGCACCGTGACTCGAGGAGCCGGTCCAGCACGAAGGTCAGATCCGGTCGCCATCTCCGGCAGCGTCTGTGTGCAGGTCCGGGTCCAGATCTCGGCACGGCACGGCTCACGGCAGTCTCCGGCACGACGAGGCGGTCGCCAGTCGAGGGGCGCTGGAATCGATACTCGCATCCGCCCCCCGTGGCGCTCTCGCAGGGTTTCAGGTCTTTGAGGCCGGACAGCGTCTAGCTGGACGTTGAAGTCCGCCGCTCTCCCTGAGGGTCACCAGGAACATGGTCCGCAGCAGTGGGCTTCTGGATGCCTGGCATACCAACAGCCAGGGGTCGTCAGCAATTCTGCCACATCCCGCTGGTTCAGCAGCCGCAGGGCTCCAAGAGGCTACGGTTTCTCGCCCCCGCCATCCCTGGCAGAGGACCGGTCTCCCTACGCCGCCTGAGACTTCGCCCCGCAGGTGCCCAGAAAACAGCGGTCACTCTGAGCCGCCACCTGACCACGTTCTGCAGGGTCTCCTATCATCCTCGCGATGAAGCAGTGGGGGAACCAACGACCACGCGGTCGCCCCACTAGACTCAGGGCTCACAGGACCTCCTCAGATGCTGCGGCAAAACATGAGGCATCACAGCTGGAGGAGGTCTCCGAAGTTGCCGACCGGTCGTCAGATCTCTCGCAGAATGCGCCCACTCGCGTCGCCCCTGCCCTTCATAAAAACATACAGCGAACGCCACCACCATATGGCAGTCCCCGCCTCCATTCCCCGCTGCTCGGGTTGGAGCGACAAGTTAAGTTCCCTCGAAGCGATAAGAGTATCTATAAGTTCCATCCGCCCCCCTGTTCCCTCGTCGTTCATTGTGAAACGATGAGGGAACGACATGGACAAGAAGCTCGCGCCCGAATTCGGAGGCCCGTGGTGTATGGACCTGCTCGGCCGTAAGGTTATTCCGCTGGAGCGTTGCAGCTGCGGGTTTTCAACCAACAGCCTGCTCCCGCTACGGCATAGAATACCTGGGCGGCGGCTGTTAAATTTAGGCTCGCTACCCGGAAGCTCTTCGACAGCAGACTCTCGGCGAGAGTTCACGCGCCCGGGCAGCGGCGATCGGAAGGAGCGAATAGGTGGTCGCAGATAGATGCGCGCAAACATGCACTGCTAGGTCGATCTTTGGACGCAGCTGACTCGGCCGCTTATAGAGGACCTAATAGAGGGCCTACAGGAGTCAACTATGGCCGAAAGTCTGGCTTACAACAGGGTCATCTCGGTCTCCATCGCAGGAACGCCAGAGACAATCCAGGACCTTCGTTCGAGCGCGACAGCGCTGATTTTCTGAAACGGCACGACCGCGCCTGAAAGTTAAGCGACAACAGGTCCATTTATCGCGTGCCCCGGGATGACACGCCTGTAACGCAAGGTCCGTCACACGTTCAGCCAACACAGTTGCGCAGGACTTACCGCAGCCAGACAAGCGCAGGAGCTTTGTCAATGGGCGACAAAGAGCGCCCCCCCCACTCAAAAGACGGAAGCGGGAACAGAAAGAAAGGCACGGCGTCACACCACTCTGGCCCACCACGGGGCCGACACAGCGTCCCGTCACCACATGCCATCCTCAACGGTCGGATTCGCCGTCCTTTGAAGGTGCGCCGTCCGGTGCTGTATCAGCTTCTTTCATGGATCATCCACTTCCTATTCTGTCCCGACGTCGGCTTCTCGGTCCGCGGTGGGCGCAAGCGGTATACCTAGCGACCCCGTTGGTCCTCCACAGGCTGCGCGGCTTACGGGGACACCTGCCGTTTGCTTCGTCGCACCGACCTCCCACCATCCTTCCTCGTGCCTCCTGCAGGACCCCCTTCACAGCAAAGCCTACAAGAGGTGCATTACCCAGCTCTCGCGCAAGGGAGGCCACGGGACGCAGGGTCGCCGAAGAAGACGGGAAAGGGCGCGTCTGACTCCGTGTTTCTCTTCTGATCAAAAGCCAGGGGGGTCTCAACGTCCCATCCTCGATCTCCGCGGACTCACCCAGAGACCTACTAAGTTGAATTCATGGTTCTTGGGGACCATTATTCTCTCTCCTGATCGCGACGATCGAGCCGCCTCTAGTACATGCAGGACGCTACTTTCCATAACTTCCAGCTTCGCCCCCATCGAGACTCCTCACGCTTATGTTGTCCGGCCGGAGAGAACACATCCAGTGCCCGGTCCGTCGTTCAGCCACGGCTCCGGCCCCGAGAGTGTTCACAAGTGCATGGCCGTAAGGCCGTCGGCTTTCTCGTCGCAGTCGAGGTACAACGTGTTCGCTACCACGAGCGATGGCCTTATCGGGGCCTTCGCAGGAATGAGTCCACGAAACGTCCAGGTGGTCAGCCTACCTTTGTCCCCACCCGGGCTGCTACTCATGCGGAGAAGTCCACTCTTTATCTCCTTACCCTCCAGTAGGATCGAGTCTCGGACGGCCATTTGGACGCTACTACAGCCTCGTGTGTCCTCCCTCAGCGGGTCCAGCGCTATCACTATCACTCAGCGACGTTGCCAGCTCGGCCCACTCTGAACTCACCTGCCCCTGCTGACTGTTGGCGGCACATCGAAGACAGCCGAACTGCTTGTCCACGCGGGCACCGCCGACTTCGCGTGCGCCCCACAATCCCTGGATATCCTCAGGCTTCGATCGCCCAAGGACGGCACGTTTAGGAATAGCTGGCGGTCACCGATCTCCACAAGGCGTCTCGCTCCTCCTCAGAACTGGGGCCTGTATCAGTCCGTCGTAGATGTGCGTGCTTATTTCCTAGACCCAGCCTCGCTGCCCGTGACGGACGGACGCGTCAGATTTGGGAGGGGGGCTCACCTGGGACCTCGGACCAGGGCGCGGTTTCCTCCCGGCCTATGCTGCACTACACATCGGGAAGTTTGAGAGCGGTCGCCTGAGCTTGTCTGCGTTTTCGCTGTCAGATCAGGGCCCTGGGTCCTGGTATCTAACCCTCGACAACACGACGCGCAGTTAATCCTACGTGAAAAGCAAGGCAGGAACGAAATTCCGGTTTCTCCCTGCGCAAGCCGACTATACGTGGAATTTCAATAGCCCATCGGTCATGCGGATTGCTTCTTGCCTTGCCTGCTCGAAATACCTGGCGGACCATCTCAGGCCGCGCTCCTTCAGCTCCACGAATGGTCCCTCACGCGGACGTCGCCTCTGCTCTGTCCGGCCAGTGGGGCGCCCGCGGTGGACTACAACTTCTGCAACGCGCAGAAAAGGAAGTGCCGAGATCTGCTCTCAGGCGCGAGCCGGGCTCGATAGCGGACCCGTTCGCCATCCTTCCCTGGACAACGCGCTTTCCTATGCGTTCCCCTCACCGCCCGTTCCTTCAGTTAAGTCCCACAACCGCTCTTCTGGAAAGTGCCCCAGCACAGCGGACGGGGGCCCTTGATTGTAGCATCGATCCGGCATGCAGGCCGACAGACATCGGGTTCCCTCTGTTGCTGGACCTGTCGGTAGTTCGAGCCCGGTTCCCCTCGCCTCTTACACCTAGCGACCATGATCACACGAGGCGAGGACACGGCCGGCTCGGTCCCCCGAGTCCATCGCGCACCCTCTCGGCGGGCTCTACTGCTACTCGCGTTCCGCATTACATGTGCTCTTGCCCATGAGAGCAGGTCCTCTGGAAAGTGAACCGCCTATCCATACGGGTGACAGACGTCAGGCAGCTGGAAATCGGGCTTTCGCCGTGCTGGTCGCGCGGAAAAGCGCTTCTATCCACGAGCTCCATCAGCACGGTCATTAGCGCATTACCGTTTGGTCGGGCTCACACGGAGCAAGGCCGGCCCTGTCCTCGTCTCCGCGTTACGCTGAGCGCCATACTCATTTCACCCGGGATGCACTCAGCGGTCTTCTCGCACCCAATGGTGTCCAGTTCCTGCAAGGGCTGGAGCGCCTTTAGCACACGTCCGCTCCCAGCCCTCCTGGGATCTCAACCTGGTGCTATCCGTTCAGTCTCCCGTTTTGAGCCGCTGGCTCCGTGTGCTCCGTTTTGACTTGTTCCTGGAAGGGCGATTCTCGGTGGCGTCCCTCTTCTCATCGGGCTGTGCGGAGCTGCCGTCCCTCGTCGGGGGATCCCTCGTGAACGGTTTCCTCGCCAATCGGTGCACTGAGGCCGCCCACATTCTCTCCCAGGTGTGTCGGCCTTTCATGTCCAATCAACTAATTCCGCTGTTTCTTCCCAAAACACATGGCTACGCTCGCCAGGACTAGCAGTTACCCACGCCTGGACGTGCGTCAGAGCGCGCGCTCTTCTTACACTAAGCGAACTCACATACATTAGATAGCTCGCGCACAACTTCTGTGTGCAGCGCGCACGAGTTAAGTTAGGTCAGTTTCTCCAGAGGGATTTCCCCAGGGTGACTTCTGTATACGGACCTGTTACGACCTAAGCCATCTCTCCTCCGGGCAGAGTAACGGCGCACCTCATACCAGAGCCCAGCGCTCATCGACAAGCGTTCCTCGACAACACGAGTGCCTAATCCCAGGAATGACTCAGGGCAGACGACTGGATCTCAGTGCCACACATTGCACACACATTAGGCAGTCCAGCAGTACCAGGGCATATATGCGGCCTTCGCTCTAGCCTGTTTATCGACGCGACCAGTGCGCTAATCGACAAACCGGCACCGCCATAGGTCACAGGCTTGGGATCACCTGCTGGATTGGAATATAGCAAGCGACCTGGAAAGAAGAAACAACGAGTTACTAGCCACCTTGTAACTCGTTTGTCTTCGAGGATGTCGCTGCACATCGACTCCTTATTTCCCAAAACGCGGCCAAGCTTCTTATCCCCCACTAGTCCGGAGGTCAGCGATAGAAGCGAACGAGGAGAATCCGCAAGCAGCGCGCGGAAGAAGCAGAGGGGTCACATCATAAATGCACAGGAAATGGCCGGCAAGACAACTCAATAGGTGGTCGGCTGCCGGACCCATGCCGCAGTTACCGCTAAGAGATAAAAGTTCTCCGGAGCGAAAAGATGAGTTACTGCATCATACACGCTTATACAAACGTTACAAGGAACCATAAGTATATAAACAAACATGTAAGTAAATTTAAAGACGTTACACATACTGGAATGGTATCATATCATTCTTCATATCATGCGAAGAACATCCCCAGTTAAATCAATAGGTGAGTAAACACAGCATATCCACCGTGTGATATTCTACATGTAGGATCTGTCCATGACTACCTCCATCATCAAATAAGACAGTGTCGCACTTACTACTCCATGAATACACGGAACCACAGTCTTGTGCAGTTCACGTGGGACGCGAGTGGAGCCATGAATTTAGCAAAATAAGATTAAGAATAGATTTAAGTGACTAAAAGAGAAAGAGAGTGTGATCAGGACGGGTGACAGAGGACATCGAGGATAGGTGATATCTTCCTGTTACACACCTAGAAGGCTCGACCTAAATACAAGAGATGATGAGTCTAAAAGAGCAAGGTGGTGACAGGTGTGAGGAGCTGGACTGCGAGATGAATAGAGGGTCCTAAGATCAGTAGCTTGAAGAGGTTATTAGTGCTTACATCGCAGTACTCATAAAAATTCTGTCTTTACTAAAGAGCTCCATTGCCTCCGGAAGTAGCAGATGGAGAATCATTAGCAATACTGTTGCTCCACACACATCAACTGTTACACAGTGAGCGTAAAGCGAAGGAGACAAAGAAGAGCAGATCAACTAAATGCGCATGGGCCGCTAGAGGCTCGACGTACTGCTGCCCTGAAGGTAACTGGCGTGACAGAGTCGAGAGGCGAAGCCTATTTTCTCAGAGATTACAAAATTCTATAAGCCTAGACCGTTAGTAAGCACTGAACTCGTCAAGCTCTGGGGAGCTAGCATCTCGTGCTAGCTAAAAATACTATGCAGAGACAGGTCCAAGGCACTCCTCCTGCGTCGACACTCTGTTATCAATCTCGCTAGGACACTTAGACAATCTTGATCGTAGATGAGGAGATATACCACGGACTTCCATAGGGGTAATACCACGTGACCATAAATACTATGGTGGCTTATGTAGAACGAGCAGCTAACCAGCTTGACTCTTTGTCTAGACGAGAGTGCAAGCATAAGGAGAGTGCGCACAGTTGACCATTGTCCATGCTGGCTGTGGGATAGGGAGGACCAGTTCAAAGAGTGAGCACAGCTGAGATAGTCTCTGATGTGGGGTGGGATCATTTGAAATTTACTCGAAGCTGTTATAAAAAAGATACATAGGAGAGCAAAAGAGAGCCGGATTACGGCGCCTATACACTCGTATTGTAACTGTCTTGGTTTGCTGGCGAGAATGGTGATTGTCATGGAGAAGACTCAGTTCCGAGTGCTAGATGTAGCCGCGATGAATGGCCCTGAGGCGCCTGGGCAGAGAGCGCGGTGATTCGTGTCTCGGAAGACAAGAATAGTTGAGCTGGCAGACGGGACCTATTGCAACTCGCCAGCGGTTGGAGACCTGCCGGCTCAGGCCTCGCGCCCACTACGAGCTAGGTAGGACGCGACTAGCAGCAATATGAAGATAGACAAGGCATGATTGATCACAGAACAGCAACCATGACCTGGCCCGAAGGGCTCTGCGACGCATTCCTGCTTATTCTGTTTGCAGAGGCCTCACTTACGACCTATCGTCCAAGCGGGGGCATGGCGAGAGGAGAGGACGCGTTAGTTGCCAAAGGATTGGAGGACAGAATGTCGACATCTCCCGAAAGTACAGAATGACGTTCAGAAAGGTTTCACGAGTGGAGTGGATGGCCATGCGTTTTCTCTGCTTCGAGGTGCTTGCTACATATTACATGTCCATGCGCAGGGTGTATTACTTTCCCTGAAGAGGCACCGATACCCTTGGTATAAGGTGGTTGGTGTACGCGTAGATTAAAGTGTCACTTGTATGCGTGAGCATATAACAGGCAGAGTTCTCTGATAGCGCGTAATCAACTCTCTTCACGAGGTCCACAAACGTCCAAACAACTATAATATTTTCAGAGCAACCTTTTATTCTTCTTGGTGACGGCAAAGAGCATACACGAGCTGGTTAACTAGGGAGAAGGTTCAAGGCTCCTGTGCTACCGGCAGGCCACGAAGGGGACTGAATCGAGACCATCTGTACGTAAGATAGCAGGTTCCTGGAATAGGCAAAATATTGTTTAATGGATGCGAGCGCACAAGACTAGTTTCGAGATATCCGCACAAGGCGGCGTACCGTGAGCGGATGAGGTGAATTGCGCTCGGTGTACTTAATCAGAGTCTTCTACACTCAGGCCAACACTGTCAGGAAAAACTAGAGGGCTCAGGCTTGTAGTTACCCAGGAGGGAATAACCGCTTAGTACGACGAGGAAAAGCGGAGAATTTGGCTGACACGGTCGACGGAGACAATCTCATGAGGAGGGAGTCGGAGTGTGGAGCATCGGACTAGGACCCAGGAGTCTCCCTAGATCTTGAGTACCGCCGATGGCAACAAACGCACTGGGCACTGGACTATGACGAAATGAATGCGGTTTTGAAATCAGACAGTGGTTGTATTATAAAGAGGCGAGAGATTCGCTGCTACAGTTTTGACTTTACACTAGCGTAACACAAATAGGAGAGTAACGGTGGCCTGGCCACGCACTTTTCCGTTGTCGATAGTACTGAGGTGTGTGGTTTTTTGTGAAGAGAGACAAGGACAGGAATAGTATGACGTGAAGATACTTCGATATGTACCTGGGAAGGCCAGATACAAATGCTGTATCTGATTCCATACTTCAGTGGGAAACCAATAAATGTGGGTAGAGGATCGGCCTCCAAGTCGAGGCGCAGTGTTGTCCCAGATGGAAACAGTCCGAATTACGGGGGATCCAGCGATCGCACGGGGACGCGAACGCTCAGACATGCTCGACGCGTAGCAGAAGATGAATCGCAACCGTTAACAGGCAAATGACGCACGCCTCCAGGAGCAAGTAAAGAATAGGGACAGGTCACAGGAGCCCAGCGGTCATATACGGGGGAGACCAAGTCAGACGTGGATACGGAGCACCGAAGGGTTGAGATCGCTGCAGAAGGGGGCTGTGGAGGCGTAAGTGCGGCGTTAATACGGAGCCTTCCACCAGGCGCTTTAGCTGGGAGAATCTGGCCATGTCTCTCTGAAACCATTGGTCGAGAAGACCCGATGGTTGTTTCGACTCCCTAGCGGCGATGAAAACGTTGGAGACTCGCGCCCGCTAGGGCCTTGGAGATCGCGGATGAGAGGACAAAGTAGCCAAGGTACGGGAGTTACAAATGACATTTACTTGAGCAGACCACATCAGGTAATACGTTAGAAACGAAGGGGATATGAGAAACCAGCGGGTGGGGCGCAAGTCGCTTATTCTCGAGCATGGTACACAAGTTCACGAACACCAGAGTTAGTCCGATTGGAGATAACTAGTCACGAGAAAAGGGAGGCGGTTGCAACTATCCCAAGAAAGGACCGTGCCTCAGCTGGTAGGAGAGCAATGGAATCTCGGCGAGTAGCCACTCCAGGAGCCACGCCGAGAGGTGCAGCGACTGGAGGTCCGGTGACAAGGCGGCCTGTGTCCTGTGTTCAGGTCCACGTGAAGAGGCAGGGGAACCGGGTCGAGTACCCGACAGTCAGCAACAGAGCAGATACCAATGCTCGGCGACCATGCGGAGCGATCAAATCAGCGGCCTCCGCCTGCCACCTCAGAAGGAACCTTGTGGACTAACGGGGAACGGAGTTGAGGCGCATAGAAGAAGGTGCGTTTCCAGGGAAATTAGAAAGCGTCCTATCAGCCGGCTCGCGGCCGGAAAGAGCAAGATATCGGGCATTCTGTTCTGAGCGTTGCAAAGGTCCCACGCCGGGAGCCCCGCACTGCCGGAAGAGAGCAAGGGCGACGTCGGGTGAAGGGACCCATTCGGTGGGAGCTGAAGACCGGCTGCAGATGGTCCGCATGGGTATTTCGAGCCCCAGGCAAGTAGGAGCATCAGATGAACCGAGTGGCATGCAAATTCCCACAGTACGTTGCTTCGCCGAAAGAGAGAGATTCGTTCCGCCTTGCTCTTTCATGTAGTAAACTGCCGTCGTGTTGTCCGATAAAAGACCGAGACACAAGCGGCCCCTGGATCTGACGAACGAAACGCTAGAAAGCCAGCGCGACCGCTCTCCAACTCCGGTGTTGATAATGCACGGGCTAGCTCGGGAGAGACATCCAGCGCCGGTCGGGGTCCTAGGTAGCCCCCATCCCAAAACGCCGTGCCGTCGTAGGGACAGCGAGGCGTGGCTGATGAAAGAAGCCAGCCCATACGCGACTGAATCCAGCCACCATTAGGAGGGAGAGGAGGACGCCCTTGTGGAATCGTGCCCACCATGTCCAACGCTGCGCCTGGCCGACCGACTAGCTACGGGATGAGCCAGGATCTGTCAGGGCGGAGCGGGTCGGTGGCGTGCGCCGTAACGAAAGGTGCAGGCTGCCATGCCCAAAGGTCAGGCAGTGCGCAGGGAGGTCAGAGGTGCCGACTGCAGTCCGCGGGATGTATGTGATGCGTCTGGAACCTGCGCTGGAGAAGGACGCACCAGGGCTATAGTAGCAGTCAGAATGCTCGCATGAACCTATCTCCTGAGTACGGATAGAGTGGACTTCTCCACATGTGTAGCGGCGATGGTGGGAAAAAAAAGTGCTGACCACCTGGACGTGTTCTTGGACTCGATCCTCGAATGGCCCCGTACACGCCATCTCGGGATAGAGGAACACGTCAATACCCGACTGCGCGAGAAGAACGGGCGACGACTACGGCCGCACTTGTGGACACTCTCGGGCCGTCCGGAAGTCTGAAACGGAAGGACCGTGAATGATATGCCTGCCGCCGACAACGAAGGTATGATCTGCGATGGGGCGCGAAGATGGAGTATGGAAATAGGCGCTCCTGCTGTCGAGGGCGGCCGTACCAGTCTCCCGGGATCCGGAAGGAATAATGTCCCGAAGGAACCATGCGAACTTCAACTTGGCATCTGTGGATCGCGAGATCGAGGATGGACGGGACTCCCTTGGCTTTGGATCAGAAAGTAACGGGTAGAACCCTTTCGTCCGTCCTCTCGACCTCTCCACGGCTCCCTTGCCGAGGAGCGTTGCACCTCTTTAGGAAGATTTGCTCGAGAGGGGTCCCTGAAGAGGACGCAGGAAGGAGGTGGGAGGCGGGCACGAAGCAAACTGCAGGTGTACCCAAGCTGCAGCATGTGGAGGACCCAACGGTCCGTAGTAAGTGGCGCCCGCGCCGGAGGAAGACGAGAGACGGTCGGGAAAGGGAGGGGATGGATCCATGGAAAGAACTGGTACAGCACCCCCGTGGCGCACTTCAAAAGGACGGCTTCAGACGCGGAGGATGGCTTGGAGGGACCTTGAGTTTGGCCCCGTGGTTGCCAGAGTGTTGACGCTGCCTCTCTGTTACGTCTCCTGGCAAAGTCCTGCCTTTGTCTGGTGCGGGAAGGGCCTGCGCTGTTGTGTGCGGCCTGAACGGACGACGCTGCGTACAGGCGTGTGCATCCCGAGGGCACGCATAATGACGTTGTCCTTAAGACTTTGCAGGCGCGGGTCTGTCTTTATCAGAAAATAGGCCTGCCTCGAACGGGGCCTGGATTGCTGCTCTGGAGTTCGGAGGGAACAGAGACCTGTAGCAGGAGATGCGGCACATAGTGACTCCGGAGCAATAGTCTAGCGGCTGAGTCAGCTGCGTCCAAAGACGCTGCAGTGCAGTGCGCGCGACCCTTCTGCCTTCGTCCAGGGGGCGGTGAACCTCTTGCCGAGAGTCTTGTGGAGAGCTCCCTAAATTAACAGCCGCCTCCAGTATTATATGCGTAGCGCGAGCAGGCTTGTTGGTTTGAAACCCGCACTTGCAACGTCCAGCGGAATCGACCTTACGGCCCGAGCAGGTCCATACACCACGCCTCCCGAGATTTCGGGGCCGGAGCTTCTGTCCATGTCGTTCCTCTCGTCACAGATTGACGACGAGGGAACATGGGGCGGATGACGTATAGATACTCTTATCCTTCGAGGTACACATCATCTATTGCGCTCCCACCCCGAGCAGCGGGGGGAATGCGAGGCCGGGACTGCCTATGATCGGTGGGGAGTTCGCTTGTAATGGTTTTATGAAGGCAGGGCGACGCCGAGTGGCGCATCTCGCGGGAGTATCTGTGACGACCGGGTCGGCAACTTCGGAGACCTCAGCTTGGATGCTCATGTTTGCGCAACGCAATCTGAGGCGTCCTGTGAGCCCTGAGGTCTAGTGGGGGGACCGGTGGTCGTTGTCCCGCCACTGCTTCATCCGTCGAGCGATGATAGAGGAGACACCTGCAGAAGTGGTCAGGTGGCGGCTCAGAGTGGACCGCTTTCTGGCACCTGCGGGTCAGTCTCAGGCGGTAGGCGAGACCGTTCCTCTGCAGGGGATGGCGGTGGGCGAGAAACCGTACGCCTCTGGAGCCCTGCGCTCTGAACCAGGCTGGATGTGCAGAAATTGCTGAGACCCCTGGGCTTGTTGGTATGCCCAGGGCATCCAGAAGCCCCACTGCTGCGGACCATCGTCTGGTGACCCTCAGGGAAGAAGGCGGCGGACCTGTCAACGTCCAGCTAGACGCTGTCCGTCCTCGAGAGGACTGAACCCTGCGAAGGCACGGGGGCGGAATGCGAAGTAGTGCGAATCCACGCCCTGAGCGCGCACGGCCTCGTCGTGCGGGAGCGGTGCCGTGAGCGTGCGGTGCCGGAGATCTGACCCGGACTGCACCAGCGCAGTGCCGGGAGGTCGACCGGGAATCTGGACCTTCGGTGCTGAGACCGGCCTCCTCGAGTCACGGTGCCAGTAAGGCAGTGGCAGCCGGAACTGGTGCCGGGAGTGCTGACCGACGTGAGATGATGCGCCAACGAGTACGACCGGTGCCGCCGGGAGAGGGTCCGGACTGCGAGCGTGCGCCTCGAAGCAACCTCCTCGGGGACCGGATCGGTGCGGGTGACCTGGATCGGTGCCGGACGCGAGAATCCGGGATGGTGCTCTCATCCGCGTCGGCTGCCCTGTAGAAAGTACAAACCCGCACCAGCGTGCCGGGTTGGGCAGCCCAGGCTCCGTCAGGCGATAAGTCCCTTGCCGACGAGAATGTCTGAGCGTAGACGGACTACGGCTCAACCCAGATGTTGGCGGGAGCTAAGAGGGATCGACTCGACGGACCGCCCGGTCTCGGAGTCAACGAAGCCCCTGGCGCGGCCGCATCGCATGGGTGTCTCCTTCCGGGGCGCTTAGCGGGGTAGAGGACGAGGAGGACCTCTTCCAGGAGCGGTGCCGGAGACGGCGGTGCCGTTGCGCCTTCGCGGTGCGGAGGATCCGTTGCCGGAGCCGCGCTCGGTGCCGACGGCGCGGGGTAAGTGCCGCTTCCATAAGGAGCGTCCGGAGGCGTTGGTCTCGCTCCTTCTTAGTCGCGCGGAAGGCTTTGCAGATGCGGCATTCTCGAGTGTGTGATTCCCAGGCACTTAAGAGGTGTCGTGGATCACTGGTGGGCATCGGCTTTTACAGCCGAGCACGCTTTGAATCCCGGCAAACCAGGCATCCGCCCGGCGCGCGGCCGGGAGAGGGCTAAAGCCTGAACCCGCTAACAACTAACTATTATAATACACAACAACTATAATATAACTAACAATATATAACTAAATAAACCAAATACTGTAACTATACAGATAACGAGAGAAGCTAGGACGTGGAGGTCAGCTATGCCGCGCTCCACAGTTCCAACGACCGCATGGCGGTAAGAGAACTGAGGAGCGGCGCGGGCCGCAGGGGTATATATCACCCCCATGGCTGCCCTACTAGGGGGCCTGCGGCCGCTGGAGTTGCTAGGGTAAAAGTTCTCTGACGAACGTGCACACGCGGCGCGTACACTACTGGAATGATACGAGCAAGCACTCGAAGAGAACTATGCAAAACAGAGAGAGAATCCCTGCCCCAAAGAGCTTGCAATGTATAGGAAAACCAACATGGGATAGAACAGGGGTCGGCAACCTTTCAGAAGTGGGGTGCTGAGTCTTCATTTATTCACTCTAATTTCGCATGCCAGTAATACATTTTAACATTTTTAGAAGGTCTCTTTCTATAAGTATATAATATATAACTAAACTATTGTTGTATGTAAAGTAAATAAGGTTTTTAAAATGTTTAAGAAGCTTCATTTAAAATTAAATTAAAATGCAGAGTCCCCCAGATTGGTGGCCAGGACCCAGGCAGTGTGAGTGCCACCGAAAATCAGCTTGAGTGCTGCCTTCGGCACACATGCCATAGGTTGCCTACCCTTGGGATAGAAGTTCTGGTGCAGGGGAGGAAACCAATACAAGGAGGATTTATGGAAGAAATAGGATTTATGGAGTGGGGTCTGAAGAAGAAGAGGGGTGTATGGTGGACAAGAACAGATTGTTCTAAGTGCACAGGGTATTACAAAGTGATCCACAAAGTTGAGGGGGGGAGAGGGGGAGAATATGTAGCATTTTTAGCTATTTTCATCCTCAAAGCCCTTCACAAACATTAAGGGAATGGGAACTTGCCCACCACCTCATTTCACACAAGTCACTAAACAGCAACCACAAATCAGGCAAGGCACATAGCAACGTGGGCTGAACCTGAGGTAACCTGGTTGTCGTAAGATTGAACAGATTCCCCCAGCACATCAGCCAAGCCAACCATTCTCCAAAGCTCTGCAACACAGGGGCTGCCTTTGCCTAAGTTTTCAGAGAGTCACTAACCTCCTTGCACATTTATACAAGGACACTGGACAAATTTTGCAGGGGAAATCCAGACACCAGAGTTCCCTCTTCCTCTAACCTACTGGAGGTTGCCGAGCTACTCACAAAGCTTGGGCCCAATTTCCAACAGAGCTCAGCACCTGACAGCACCTCCTATTCTCAGCTGTGGGACAGGGAGGATTCTCCATTGTTCTCAAAGAGTGAGGCACTCTTGAAAGCCTTTGGGTTTGAACCCTTTGAAAACCACACAGGCAAACAGGCGCCTAACTGTACCTGTTCGAGGGATGATGATGATGAACCTGCCGCTCGTAGCTAACTGCCGGATGATGCTGAGGTGCTGGCAGAGAGCGTGAGTGTCTGGGACAAGATAAGGAGACATGGCAGACTGAGCTTTGGGCTGTTGGAGACTCCCCTCCAGCTGAGAAACCTCCAGCTGAAACAGGATAGCAGCAATACCAGATTAGAAATTCATGCAGAAACAGAAAGACTGAAAGGGTGAGGGTTCTCCTGCCATGTGCAGCCCAGCCCCTCCACTTCCCCAACCGCATGGCATGAACCCGCCTGATCCTGACAGATGTGTTCCCCAAGTCAGCAGATGGCGAAAGTTCTCCCATGGCTGTGGATACATTCCCTCTCAGCCTCAAATGAGGCTGCAAGTTCCACCTTCTGCATCTGAGCAAGAATCACCTTGGTTAAGTGTTCCTGCCTGTACTGAGACATCTTTGATGCCTGAGAAGACGGACCATTTTTACCTGTAACTCCATTCATGTGGAGTCTACACAAACTCCAAACATCTATGAATATTTCCATGAGCCAGACCTTTTATTCCTTTCTTGACAAAAATAAGCTGTTCAAAGAGTCTCCCTTTCTTTACAGAGAGGATATACAATCTGTACAGTACACATCTGGTATACTTTTATGGAGTTCCCCAAATCTGTACTCACAGGGGCACATAACGGTAATGGTAATATGGTGTGTTTATAGAGTGCCTTACATCTAAATATCCCAAATGTCTTAACAAGGGCCCTATTTCCAGAGGGATAAACTGTGACAGAATCGGAGATCTTGGCTAAGGTCACAGAGCAATTCAGGAGCAGGGCTGGAAATAGGACCCAGGAGTCCTGTTAGTACCCCCGCTATAAGCACAATGCCTTAATCAGACAGTGTTGTTTTAAGAGGCAGATCTCTACAGTTTTTATTACACTAGGTCAAAATAGAGGGGCTGGCCCATTTGGTTTATTTGGTTTTTTTTGAATGAGATGTGACTAACTATGGTCCAGAAAATGCTTTTTCCATAAGTGCACCAAATAGAAGATCTGCAGGGCCAGGTTCATTCATGCGCCTGGAAATGTACTAAGTTAACAGACGCTGGTGGTTTAGTGGAGAGCTGGGATCTTGTACCTGCAGTCGGAGCTGAGCCATGTCTCTCATTAACCTGTTCCGACGAGCTTCCTCCGCAGCCTAGTCATAAAAATAGAGTTACAAATAAAATTAGCAGGAAAAGTGTGGGCTAGTGATTAGCATGTACTTCCAGAAAGGTACTGAGGAAAGGGGAACAAAACTCAAGGGACTGGTAAAGGGAGAGAAACTGTTCGCTTCCAGGTCACCAGCTTGAATCCAACCCAAGTCAACCAGGACAAGTTGTTACCATCTGATGGTGGCTTGCATGAAATGAGCGGGTACAAAAGTCACCATCGTGATTGGCACACCTTGTCAGCTGTCTCAGCAGATGGGAGAGGAAGAATGGATTCCAACCACTCTCTAAGGAGGGCAGAGGCAAATTTTGGTGGGGCAGTATGGAAAAATAGCTTGGTTCTGCCAATTCTTGGACTGAATCTGCTCTGTACATCAAACTTTGGTCCTCCAGGGCTGCAGACCTGGGATGGAGTTTTTCCCATGCACAAAGACTACATAATAATGATTTGCTAGGAGGTGGGGCAGCTCTCTAGAGCCAATTCCCTGCATTAAACTGGGTGACAATGCTTGTGGCACATTCATTAGCATGCCAGATTATCTGTGACTTTTCATTCAGAACTCAGTGGGGCAGACTATTCTCTTATGAAACAGCAAGACTCAACAGGAACAGACTTTTATCCCTAGATGCACTTTGCTCCTGGCAAGCAGCTTTCCCAAGAGGAATGTAGCCAACCTCTTCTCTCACTAGGCACCAAACGTGTGTCAATTATGAGCCATTACCAAGCTTGTTAAGGAACACAATGCCAGGCAGAGGAGCCAATGGCAACATTAGCCTGGGATGCCAGCATGTCACAGATCAGAGCATTAGCCCTCAGAGGGCAGCCGCGGCAGCGCTGTGACGTGGGCAGTGTAGTCCCATTTTATCGCTGGGGGAGAGCTCTCCCGGCAATAAAAAATAACCACCTTGAATGAGCAGTGGTAGCTTGATTGCCAGGAGCTGTAAGCGCTGTCTATACCAGTGCTTTTCAGCGCTAAAACTTTTGTCACTCAGGGGTGTGTTTTTTCACACCCCTGAATGACTAAAGTTTTAGCGCTGAAAGTGGCAGTGTAGACACAACCTAAGACTCTTCCAACTCACCATGCGGAACTGGGCCTGGGCCTGATGTAACAGGTTGTCCTGCTCAGACTGAGCGATGCTAATGAAGATCCCGACCTCTGAGTTAAACTGCAAGATGCTGCCTTGCAAGTGGGTGATGAAGTGGCCAAAGCTGCGGATGCAGCAAACACGAATCACGGACTGCAAGGAACAAGACGGTTTGACATGAGATGTACCACACCCTCCTGGCGGCAGCCTGAGCTAGCTGAGAAGCTGGAATCTAAACTTTTAGAAAAAGGTGGAAATGACTAAAAATATATATATACAAACTGAAAAATGCTGTGAATGTTTCTGAAGATGCAGGACATGATAATTCTTTGGAGAAAATAAATGAGGTCAGGAGTTCAGGAAAGTCAGCAAGAGTGCTTTGAAATGTTTGCAGTCAGGGTTTTTGAACAGAGAACAATGACATCTGGCTTTTCAGAGCAACCTGTGCTGGCCAGTTCTCAGTCACTGGATCCAGCGTTGGAACCTGAGGAGTTGTCTCTCTGAAGAGGGGTGACATAACTAACAGGACAGCCAAGTGGGCTTGGGTAAAAGGAAGGACTCTACTCGGCTTTGGATTGTTGTATCTTGTCTCAGAGTTTCCCCACAGAGCACCAAAAGCATAAGGAGACATCCAGGAATTCATCCCCAGGCTTCCTCAGCTGGAATCTTACATTTTTAAGAACGTAGCTCCCAGATCAAAGGCCATAATATTCCTTTAAAAATCAGTTAGCAAAGATGGACAAATGTTAATGTGCTTTAAGTCATCAGGTGGTTCAGAGATCGCCGTAGCAAAATTAGATGGACCATTACTCTCCTGTCTCTCTCCCCTAAATGTCTCATCTTCCCCGATGCAGTAATGATGGTCTTAGCTCTTTTTACTCTGCAACTGGGCTGACAAAGCCATTCTGGGCATAAGTATGGCACAATGCCAATTCTTCTGCCACTGCCAGTTGTCATCACTGACACAGGGCTATAGGATCTGCCTGCAGACTGTTCAAGAGTCATTCTAGAGGGGCACAGATATCAACTGATTTATCCAGACAAGGAGGGTGAGGGGTTAAGCATAGCAAAGAAACCAACAGGAACCAGTTCTGTGTTGCTTTGAGAGGGAAGGGACGTTTCTGGACACTGCCTGGGCGATGGAGCTAGAAGCAATGTGAATCATCCTGAGGTTCACAAAGCTATTTCAGTTTGCGGCACACACTCTCCCACAAGAAAACTAAACTCTCATCCTCTGTTGCCAGGATATGGAAAAGTTTCTATCAAGACAAATTTAGCTGGGACCAAGAATCCAGGGCTCGCCTATCCTCACCTCCTCCACCGCTGAGAGTATGGGTCTGTCCTGCTCAAAGTTAAACCTCTTGTGTGCATTTTTCAGAGGTGGCAGGTTACGGAGCGCCACATCTTCTGGAAGCAGCAAACTGGTGCTCAAGTCTGGAAGTTCACAGCCAATCAGTAAGTCCTTGACCTCGTTACCAAGAGCCAGCCCTAGATTGTTGGGGGGAAATACAGTAAGATGTGACTGATCATCACTGACGCCAGGACAGCAGAGGTCAGAAGTCTTATGCTGTGCTTTATGTTCTTCAGAGCTCAAGCATTTTAGTCATATGGGAATATCTACAGAATGCTACCAGTTTCCATTAATGTTTGAGCCAGTCAATCAAGTACACTGCTTTAGTAGAGTTTGACTCCATCCACACTAGCTAACCAAACCATGGGAGGTAACTAGCTTGAACCATAATTCAATACAACATAGGCTAATGTAGACAAGGCCTTACTCATATTCCATCATCCTTGTAAACCAAGTCGCATTAGTTATTCTCACCTTGCAGGATAATGAGCTATAACCACCACTGATAACCAGGCTTGAAAAACAAGGAGTTGAATCTGTGCAAGGAGTATTATTATTTGTTTGGAGGGCAAGGGGAGGACAATGATAAGGGATGGGCTCCAACGGTACCTGGTTCCTGCAGTTCTCCAGCAGAAGGCAGAAGGTTCAGAAGCACAGACAATCTGTTCCATAGACTCTGGGAGCTCTGGGGGAAAAAAAAAAAAAAAAGAAGGCTGCAAAATATATCAAGTCATGCAAATCTTCAAGTCAAGATAGATGCAAATAATTATGAGGATACTTTGCACTTGGATAGCAGCTTCCAGAGACTTAAAAGCACTTTGCAAATAATTAAACCTCAACATTCTGTGATGTAGAGATTAGTTTAATTTGACAGACAGGGAAACCAAGGTAAAGAGGCAAGGATGACTTGTTCAAAGACACAACAAGACACTAGCAGAGTCAAGAATAGACTCTCTGGGCTATGGATGCCCAGTCTCCTGACCTAGCCAGCAGCCCACCTAACCAGCAGTTGCTGCTACATCCACCCTCTCATTTTTTTGGCAAGTTGTTGAAACAGACAGAAGACTCAACAGCAATCAAGATAGATGATCCCTGTGTCTAGATGTGGGTGTGTTTCATTCTCATGGCTCCCAGGTCAGGGCTATTTAATAACCGCAAATTCCCTGTTCCGCCATCACCAAAATATATTTGTAGGGTAGAACCTAACAATA
The DNA here is from genome assembly GCF_003597395.2 of Chelonoidis abingdonii. Lineage (NCBI taxonomy): Eukaryota > Metazoa > Chordata > Testudines > Testudinidae > Chelonoidis > Chelonoidis abingdonii. The sequence goes on from NC_133779.1 coordinate 48,544,712, forward strand.
GAATAGTTATGACAGTGAGAGGAAGTAATTTGATTATGAATAATACATTTCAACCCAAGAGATCCCGAAGTGCTTTACAAACTTAACCCACTGATTTGCAAACCATGCACAGAGATCACTACCCCAGTCACTGAGATGCTGTTACATCTGTGGTGCAACATGGCATCTGTTTAACAATACACATTAATGTCACAACAATAATTTATGCCAGGAAGGGACAAACAATGTATCCACCTGAATCTACAGGGAGGCTTCTCATAATATAATCACCCAAGCTGGCACTTAGGAGACATTGTCATTTACAGTGTACATTTAAACAAAACCCCCACACCTGGGCACACATGATGATGAGGTCAGTGTTGGTTCTCAACCAGTCCAGGAACACCTTGACAGTCGGAAGCAGGCCCTCATTGGTTATGATCTCTAGTTTTTCTTGGAGGGATCTCTCGTTCCTACAGGATTTGTTACTGGTGATGCTCTCTTCAGAGTCGGACAAGTCATCTGAAATGACAAAGAAAAGAGCAAAGATACCATGCATTAAATACCAAGTAGAGACCTGGTAAGAAACCATGTTGATATTTGCACAGCGAGTCATCATTGTAGTGGGAAGGAAAAGATGCTTCAAAATTCTCTACTTCATCCGCACACATCCACAACAGCTGTTTACTGACTGGTGTAACTATCCCTTGGACGGCAGCAGGCTCAGCATGCTGACCAGTACAGTCTCACTGTTTCCTTATACTCTCCTGTCTGTCTGTCTGTCTGCCTCTCCATCTGTTCTCTCTTCTCTTACACTTAGATTGCTCTTTGGGGCAGGGTCTGTCTTTTGTTCTACAGCTGTACAGCCCCTACCACTAGGGGATCCTGGTGCATATCTAGCTCTCTAGGCACTACAGTAATAATGAACTAGTGGCTAGAAGAACAGCTGACACACCTGGGAGCGATTCCCAACTTCCCCATATTAGCTGTGTTATCCTAAGCAAGTTAGTGACCCTCTGACCCTCCCTGCCTACCCTTTCTTCAGTGGGGACATGAATGCTTCTTTATTCCACCTGCATCAAGTGCCGTGATAGCCTTATAAAAGTGCAAAGTTGAAGATTAGTCAGGGACAGGCCTATGTCTTCCTCTGTCTGGTACAACATGCTGTCCACATCTGTGTGCTGCAGGATCCCAAAGTGCTTTGCAAACTGGACACAGTTCTACTAGCTCAGTCAAAGTCCACCTCTTTTGGAACTGACACTCATTCAGCTGTACCCTGTTATATACAATGACCCTCTCCATCCAGTACATGTAGCTGTTTTCAGCACAATTATTTAACACTTCCTGCTTTATAAGTTCAATTTATAATGCATGAATACTGGTCCCGGTCTAAAGAAAGAGCAACCCAATCATTCCACAGCTAACAGCGAATTTACAAACCGAGACCCACTTTTAGAGACAAACCCACCACACTTAAGGTTACATGGCAAAAGCCAGGAATGAATGGCCATGTAGGGGTGGAGCAAGTTTTGTATCCCCACAGAAAGGAAGTTGTACTATCAATAGACATTAACATCTAGTTAGAACTTGCCCAACAGAGGTACGGGAAGGAAATGAAAGCTAGACAGGCAGGGAACCAATGTAAAAAACAAGATCCATCCCTCTAGAGTTCAGCAAACCCTCTAAAGCTACTCTAGTCCTGCTAAAGATTTCCCTCAGTTGTGAATCTCATTCAGTTATCACTTGATCTAGCATATAAAATACACTTCCTCCTCTACAACAAGACTCTACATTCTTCATTTCCTTACTCTTAATCAGGCACCTACAAAACTGTACAGGTTTCCCTTCGGTTGGCAGAACAGCGCTGATACAGCTGCATAAAAGCTAGCAGATTGAAGATTCCTGCAGCTGCACCACAGAAACCAAGAAACAAAACAGGAACAGCAGCAAGCCACCCCCAAGTTTAAGAAGAGATTCTGAAGCAACTGTGTGGGTCAGTACTAGCTGCAGCTGGGTACCTCAGATGGAGCAAGGGATGGATGGAGCAAGGCTATTTAACTGCTGAGGCTCATCAGTACTTACAGATCCATAATATTCTGCAATTCTATAGTTCCTCATATGCGAGGATCTCAAAGTTATTTGGAGGCTCCTTTACTCACAGAAGGAGACTGAGCAGCAGAGGTGAGAATAGAACCTATGTCTCTCAGCTTCCAATCCCTCATTCTAACCACTAGACAAACATGACTGCTTATTAATACAGCAATAATCTTTCATCAACCCATCGATATCAGCAGTTAGTGACCAATTTCTTAGGCATCCAACCCTGGCATAGTCAGAAGCCACACAGCATTCTTCGGAAGGCATAATTAGTCGGGGGGGGGGGTTGTCCTTATACATGTGCACAACTGAGCCGGAGAAGTTCAAAGCAAAACAGCACACAGATTAATTCAACCTTGCAGTTGAGAATTTAGATGTACAAATGTCAGGAAATTCAAAACATTCCCACAGCAGCATCAGCTGTACCCCCACTGCACACAGAAAGCAAAACTTCAACAGAATAATTATTCTTCACTTTTCCTAACTGCATTGCACTTCCTTTCAAACTGACAAAGCGCTGAGGAGTGCTGTTAAATGGTTACCTTGTTTCACATCAGCAGTGGTTGCAATATCTCTATATACAATGCCTGTGAAGTACTTTGGGATCTCTGGTATGAACAGCAGCACTATAAGAATACAATATAAAATACTAACGAAACTTATGTGCAGTGAGGGGACAGGGTTACAATCACGGGTAGAACCAAAGCTTTCGAATTTCCTGACCTATGGGATGTTTAAATTTTCAACCAGAATGTTGCATCAAACCCATCCCTCTTCATTCTCTGTATTGATTGTGAATACAATTAGAGAGAGAAAAATATAACAGTGCTTTATAACAGGCTACAGAGTGTATAATTCTAAAGAAGAAATGTCAGCTAAGGGCCTGTAACTCCCACCCTGACTAGTCCCACTTCAGAGATCTTCCCACCCACCTCAATCAGGAAGAACTGAAGACAGTTGCCTCTGACATTGACCTATGTGAATAATGTAGCTGGAATCGAAGTACATTAGGTCGACTTATTGCGGTGTCTACACCCCCTGAGTTGAGGGGAGAAACTCTCCCGTTGACTTGCCTTATGCTTCTCGTTCTGCTGGAGTACTGAAGTCCAGGGGAGAGCAATCAGCAGTTGATTTAGTGGGTCTTCACTAGACCCGCTAAATTGACCCCCGGTGGATTTATCGCTGAGCATCCCTTGCCCCTCCGCCCCCCCTGGAAGTGTAGACAAGCCCTGAGGCTCTGTCTAGACTAGGATTTAATGGTGTGGCATTAGATCACGTTAGCTAGCTTGGTCCATCCCTTTCTAAATCTCCAGATTTGCTAGAGTACAACTTGCCTTTCCTTAATTAGAGTTTTAGAAGGTCTTAGTTAGTTCAAGCTGGCTAACATGATCTCATACTACACCTTTAGATCCTAGCCTAGGCAAAGCCTGAGTTCTTGTCAGAGTTGCATGCCCATGGAAACTAGGTTTGAGCATGATGCAAAATGCTTCCCTGCTCCCCAATATAAGGGAAGCTGGAAGGAGTGACTAACAAACAAGACCAGACTGGCTCAGGTGGTTTATCTGAAATACAAATAATGCATTTGTGTTATATCATCTCTTTTTCTAGCTGTTCTCTCCCAGAACATTACTTTGATTGAACAATACACGTCACTGAATAGCTTTAAGAAAGCTGCAGTGCCATCTATTGTGCATCTAAAGTTAGAATCTGGCCCTACAAAACTAAAGACTGATGTGATGTTATGGTTGAGAGTGTATAGAAATTGCCCCTAACTCCACATCTCTGCTCCTTACATGTCATTCAGTCAAATCTGCTGACTTTTACGGATACAAACAAGTTTTCACTTCTGTGGACTCTGCAGAGCTCACCCAGCCAGTAAAGCTAGAGGAGAGTCACATGGATTCTGTTTAGAGTCACTAGGAAATTGTCAAATCACAGAATTTTTATGATTTAATAAGCAGTAAAACAGCCAAAATTTCAAACTCCGCTAGACTCTGCAGCACTAGCAAATTGAACAGACCTTTAGCTTTGTGAGTGGAAGTAATTTCATTGGGAAACACTGACAAAACACAGAACCAAAACTAATTTTATAGACATGCTGACGACTTTATATCGGCATTTAAACATTAATGGCCCATTTCTCCCTTACCCTACACCTTATGCAGTCATTTTCACTAATCCACTATAAAACACCTGCAGATCAGAATAGTAGCATTTTGTACATACTTTGCACTGGTGTGAATGACGGCACCATGCAGGACAACAGAGAAGAATGGTGCTAAGTCTGCTTTTCACAGGAGCACAGAAGTCAGAGATAAAAAAAGATCTTGGGTACGTCCATCAATCTATCAGGGATCAATATATCACGTCTACACAGATAGATAGATACCCGAACACGCTCCCGACAACTCCAGAACTCCACCAGGGCGAGAGGCGGAAGCGGTGTCGACGGGGGAGCCGCGACCATCGATCCCACGCCGTGAGGACAGGAGGTAAGTCGAAATAAGATACGTCGACTTCAGCCACGCTACTCCCATAGCTGAAGTTGCGTATCTTACACTGACTCCCCCCTGTTCCCCCAGTGGAGACCAGGCCCTAGTCAATCAGAACTGTTCCCTTTGAACAAGTTATAACAGCATTTCCCAAAGTTTTGAAAGTTGAGGCCCTTTTTAAGAAAGTGAAACTCACCTCAACTCTTTGGCTACCCTGCAATGCCTGGTCCACACTACAAAATTATGCTGGCATATTTATGTCATCTAGGAGTGTGAAAAAATGTACAGCCCCTAGCCAACATGTGCCAGCAAAACCCCCATGCAGAAGCAACTATACCGACAGAAAAGTGCTTCTATTAGCTTAGTTTGGGGAGGTCGTGTAGCTATGCCAGCAGAAGAACTCCAGCCGGCTTAGGCTGCGTACTAGGGAACTATGCCAGCACAGGCTCTGTACTGCAGATATAGCCTTCATTTATACATCATCTCCATCCTGCAATCCAATCCTCTGCACCCCAAACTTTAGGAAATGCTGATACAGATCTTCATAACATGACCTTTCCTCTCCTTTCTTACATGCTTTGAAGAGCAGCAAAGTGTTTAAATGTCAACACTGATCACTCTCATTGGCATGTAAATCAGCACTCACTGAGACGAATAGGGCTGTTCAGACCACAGAGATACTATTTCAGACTCTGAAAACTCAGGCAGACGTCTCTGTATGAGTTACATGTTTCACATTTTGAAGGTTTTCTTCGCAACCATAACAGTTAGAGACTTTAAAAATAAAAGATGAAACTTTCAAGAACTACGTTCCACTGATACCTCCTTAGTTAGTCCTTTGCATCCCACAGCGGAATACAGCCCACACTCTGGGAAACACACTGACTTATGTCCCTCTGTATTAATAAATAAAGCCCCTAAACACCTAGTTGGAAATATTATTGTGCCTATTGCACAGAAGCTTAGAAACGATCTCAAATTAGTACAATAAGTAAAGTTATCTCACTAAATTGTTCTGTGTTAACAGGTTAATCGTATGTTATTACATCACACAGAAATACTATTCAGCACTGTCCTGATGCACTGCCTTCTCCTTTTATGGTAACGTATGGAACTGGCCATCCATGCATTAAGGGTGAAATTCATTCCTATGCAAACAGCCAGCCTATCCACCACTTAAGTCCCACTCTGGTCAAAACAGGGCTCCAGGCTGTGCATCATGCTGACCAGTAATGTCTCACTGATCTCACCCTATATCCATCTGTTGTCTCTTTTCTTATATTTAGATTGTAAGCTTCCTGGGGCAGGAGCCATCTTGGGTCTGTACAGCACCAAGTACAACAGGGCGTTGGTCCAAGACTGGGCTCCCAGGTGCCACGGTAGTGCACAATAATGCACTCTAGTGCTGCACAGGGATGGATTTCACTCCTCGAGAAGACTGCTATTGCTTAATCATTTTCTACCCAGCTCTGTGTATTCTTCCATGCCAGTAAAGATCTCATTTGTAACCAAGTATCCATCCTTACCTTGTTCAGGGAAGCCGGGCTTCTCCACATCCCCGTTGACACAAGGCTTGCTGTCCACTACCTCCTTCAAGGCAGCTGGTTCATGAGTTGGTTTCAAGAGGACGTTGCTGAAAGTGGGGGCCAAGCGAAAGCAGCGTTTGGTCTGGAACAGCTGTGTGGACATGGCCTGGAGGTTACTGGCTATGCTAGCTTCATTAGTGCCCATGGACCCTGGCCCATTGACTGCAGCATCTGAATTCTCAGTCTTGGAGACACTTAGGCTTTTAGAGTCCAGCAGCCCGCTCCCCTCCATGCAGTTTTTTAAGGCCTCCTTGGCCCCATTTTTCATGCTTTTGGTTCGGCCACCTCCCTCTTCCCCTGGCTCGTCCTCCATATCCTCCAGGTCAGAACGGGATTCCTGGCTGTTCATGTCTGAGTCTGTCTCCACATCAAAGGCCGTCTCCACCTCCTCGTCGCTTTTCTCCGAGCCGCTCTCCGAGCCATCGCTGCCCTTAGTGAAGTCCTGGCTGGAGTCAGACTCGAAGCCCTCACTTAGGTCACTCTCATCGACCTTCTGGGGATGGCGCCGGCGGCGCAAGCAGGAAAGGCGAGAGTATTTCTTGCTCTTCTTGCTGTCCTTCTTCCTCTGCTCATCGCTGGGCCGGTGGCTGGCTAAGTCAGCATCTGCTTCCTTCTCAACGGAGTTCAAGGGCTCCCGGGTCTCTTGGTCATCTGCAAAAGACACCCGAAACAAAAACACTTGGAACTGTTTGGCGTATAACCCACCCAGGTGGCCAGACCCAAGCCAGGGGAAGCGTCAGTGTCTCGCTTCTATAGCACCTTTCATCAGAGGATGTTTCAAGGCACCCTTGGGAGATAATCCCACTTTACTGATGGGCCGATGCTGGCACCAACAAGTGAAGCGATGTGAACCCCACACCCCAACCAAGCCCCAGTCACACAGAAACATAGAAGTTTAATTATGGACAATTCCTTTACCTCCTAATGGCATTTACTAATCCCCAGATCCATTCAGAAGCCAGCAGCAGAAGTTTATCCTAGCAAATACAGGGTGGAACAGCTGTACGACACTGGTTTAAATCCTGCCCAAGTCCCACCTAGCCAAGTGAAAGCCATTTCCATTTGACAGCTGGTAGATGGGCAGCTAGCATGAAATGAATGAACAGATCTCAATCCAGTTTCTAGTTATGGAATTCGTATTATACAACCCATAATCAACATCCTTTTGTAAGTAATTTCAGCAGAAAGACTAAGGAAAGAATGGGCCTTAGACATGGAGTCTGACCAGGACAAGATTGGAATACACAGGCAGAAGTCTAAAGAAGCTTAAATTCATATTGTCTGAGCTGCACCTGATAAGTCATTACCTGGCTTCAGTCTTCAGGACTGCCACGCCAGTACAAAATTCATTTAAATACAAAAACCACTTTCTCCCCAGCCCAACTCTCCAATGAAAAAGCCCACACAGTTAACTACAGGGAAAATTTTACTTCTTAATGATCCTTTAGCAACAGAAGAATACACACCTTTTACTAGAAGGACTAAACAAAATCGCTGACTGATAAAAAATGCAATCTTCTGCCTAGAATTCAGTCATCTGACCAGAGGCTAATTCGTTTTGGTTAAGACGAATTTACAATAAAAATCTTGGTTTAAAAACAAGCCTGTATTTTACTTTCCTATTAAAACGTGTTGCATGCATTTCAGATTGCTGAGAATATAACAAAGGGGCAGGATACCTGAATGCATGCCAGAAGGTTTGAAATTAAAACCGAACTGCTACTCTCAGTAATCTTGGACTGAACTGGTCTAATCCACCTTTCTTATTAGACCGATAGCGCTCAGTGTTTAAAGATGCTTAACTCACCTTGTTTTATTTAAAACCAAGACTAGGGGAGAATCTGTATCAACTATATACACACAATAGCTCATTAAACAACACTGCAGTGCAGTGGTATGTGGAAATTTTCTCAGCAGAATAGTCAAGATACAGGTTGAAACATTCGACTAATTTTATAAGAAGGAAGGAAAGAAAGCTGAAGTTAAATTCCTATTCTGCAGAAATGAATGAGCTACACAAGCATGGCATCATTCTAAAGATATACAGCTATTACTGTTCAGACTAGTCTATACATTATTATCGATATGTTTGGTGTGTTCAGTGGAACTGTTTAAGGCAAGTGATTAAGACCCCAGCATGACAACATTTAATTAAATTAACCTCAACTTATAAATAATGAGTTATTCCCATCTTTAATTAGTGGTCATTACATCATCCCAATGATTTCTGGCCACATACTGGAGAGTCTTGTTTAATGTGAATCTTCAAGTACATTACTTGGGTCAAGAAAAATCTGAATTTCCATTTTTCCTAAAGATAGTGATTGGGCAAAATTTACAAAGGGACGGGACTTCAGCTTTCCCCGAAGCTGAATTGACTTGAAAGAAAATAAAAAGCATGATCCAATAGGCAACCTTGGAGACCAAAGGCTTGAAATTGTTTATCCTACAATAATAGAAATGTAGGGCTGAAAGGGACCTCAAGAAGTCATCAAGTCTAGCCCCATGCACTGAAGCAGGACCAAGTAAACCTAGAATGTCTCTGACAGGTGTTTGTCCCACCTGTTCTTTAAATCCTCTAATGATGGGGATTCCACAACATCCCTGTTCCAATGCTTAATTATCCTTATAGTTAGAAAGTTTTTCCTAATCTCTAATCTAAATCTCCCTTGCTGCAGATTAAGCCCATTACTTCTTGCCCTACTTTCAGTGGACATGAAGAAGAGATGCTGGAGAGAGATACAGAATGACTGTTCCAGACAACAGGGAAGGCACCTCTCGCATGAGCTATAAGATCATGAAATGGACAGAGGAGAAGAGTGCTAGATGAGCACAGGACACAGGATTGGAAGGGGCCTGCTGGGTTGTCCAGTCCAGTCCCCTTCTATAGCAGCCAACCTCGGCAAATAAGCCCATCCATAAAGTTATCAGAGGAGGTAACAAGAACGGCACAGATGAGATCCATGAGATCAGCTGGAGCAAAGCCAATGAAGAGTTTTAAAAGCCACGCAGGACTCATTTGATCTAGATCCTGAAACGAATGAGGAGCAAGTGGAGGTGTTACAAGACAGGGCGGACCCGCACTTTGGCCACATCTGTGAAACTGAAGTCATTGCTCAACAATTTAGCAAATGTCTCTCTAGTCTGACTGTGTTCCCCACCACCTCCCCACGAGCTGCCTCTGAACCCAGAGGGTCTTCCCTATTTTTCACAGCAGCAGGCATCCCTCTGATATCTTCCTATGGAATCACAGTCATTCCAGAACAGGGTACTCTGGAGTAAGAGAGGGGACTCCCTTTCCCTCGAGACTCAGCATACTCCTTGTGCCTAGTGTTTCCCACCTGGCTGTGAAGAATCAAAGCGTTTCAAACTCAGCTCTGCAAACCTAGAGGTGTGCACTGCATTATAAAGCTCATACCAAATGCACTCAGGAAAGGGGCGTGGTGGCCACATGTAGGGAAGTCGTTTGAGCTAACACAGCACTCACCACCTCCCTCCTCTTACCTGTGCCATCGCTCTGGAAGGTTGGAACTGGATTCTCCCCTTCTTCCAGTTCTGCCTGCAGGCGAATATTGACGTGGTTTATCAGATGAGAAAAGAGGGCCAGAGTGAAAGCAATGGCTGCACTGTACTGCTTTGAACCTGCAACAAGAGAGCACAGAGGTGAAGTGAATAGACTACACCAGTTCTGTGGCAAAATGGATGTCAAATAAGATATGCTTAAGATTTACTGTCTAATTGCATGGGACATGGCCATCTTGACAAGTGGCATCAATATCCAGGGGTTACCACTTCCTGAAAAAACTACAATCCATAAATCAGTCCAAGGTGACAACCCTAGTATTTCACCTCTCACCTTAATGATAGGAAATAATAGTTTTTTATGCAGATCTTCCTATTATAGTGAAAAAAGTGATCGCAAGCAGGATAACTGTCTGGTGTCTGAAGGATGCAAACACCAAGAAGGGGGAGAAGTTGCACACTCTAAACAATTCCTCTTCCTTCTTGGTGTTGACATCCTTCTGATACCAGATAGTTATCCTTCATCTACACTTTCCCAAAGGAAGTGGTGGAAGCATCATTAATTAGGACATTTCACACTGAACTGGACACTAAAAAATACAATACAATCTTGACCTGGTCCAGGAGATAGATTTAGATGCAATGTAATAAGTCTTCTCTATCATTAACAACTAACAAATTTCAAGTGAGATTATAGGAGTTACCCAGTTTTAGATTAACCTGAGTAAAGTGGGTCCCCTTATTCCAGTGGTTCCCAAACTTTTCTTGTCATGGCTCCCCTTATCCATAATAGAATCTGTCCAAGCCCTCTAGGGGGCTGAGAGCCAGGGGCTGAGAGCGGAGCTGGGGGCAGGGTGGGGCTGAATGGCACTCTCTCCCTGCCCTCCATGAGGGCTGGATCGGGCCTCGCACCCCACAGTTTGGGGATCACCGCCTTATTCTATGGAAGGTCAGTGTCCAGCATGCATAGGTCATCTTGTTCAGCATTTATGTTCTTCAAGGCTATCCTCCTCTCACAGCACTATAATACAATAAGCATTACCAGTGTTCGTTGTTAATGCACTGATTACCTGCCCTTTTGAGGCTGTGGACGCTCATTAGGCAGATGATCACCATGCGGAAGATGAGGAGGTCAGGAAGGAAGGAATATCCACTCTCATATTCCTCTTCGTCTTCGCTCGCTGAGCTCAGATTAGGAGGAGAAGGCAGGTAGAACAAGCAAAGGTTGAAATCTTCCAGCACCGACTGGCAAAGAGATGTTAGCTCAGAGTCCACAGAGCTTAACGTGGGGGGAAAACAAATTGATTTACTCTTCAAATGCCCTGCAGCAAGTTAAGTCTCAAACTCCTCGCAACTAGAATGTTCATGTGGATACTGAAGGAACACTGGTGCAAGCTCAGTCATCACTTAAGTCATTTTGAACAAGATAGGACAAGGCACTGGAGAATATACTGAAGGAAACAATCATGCACAGGCAGCGGGGAAAGACTAAATAATCTGAGCAATCTGTCCCATTCCTACAGAGTGAAAACTAAAGTGATACAGTAAACAGCTATCGGAACGTCTCCTATACTGCCAGGATGGATCACTAGAGAACCAAGTGAGGGGCTCAACTCCTCGCTCTTGGACTGAGGGTACTGTCTCCATAGCTGGCCCAGGCAGGGAGAAACCAGCCACAATTGGCCTTTCATTCCATGTAGTAATGGCCAGGATATTAAGCAGTAAACCACCTAATTCTTCATTGATTAGATTAACATACTGACCTAATCAGCTATGGAAAGTGAGCAGATTTCTACAAATCTGGAGCTCGATCTGAGGCTGAACAATGATTCTTAAAACTCCTATAGCTCTTTTAACCTAAGGATCTCAAAGCACTTCAGAATAAGACACAAAAATTCCCCATGAGATGGATAAGTATAAATAATCACTGGGTGACCTTCTTCCCACAGCGGTATGCCTGGGTCAGGAGGCACTATATGGCAATACACATCAATATATACAGTATCCTTCGTTATTAAGAAGAGTGAACATTTCAGAATTAGTTATTTCTACTGTGTAATAAAAACATTACACTGTAACAGCCTTAATCGAGGGTCTTAACCTTCTTTCTTCTGTGATTTCCTACACCTGTTCTCGCAATCTCTCTCTCACACACACACTCTCTCGCTCTCTCTCCAGAATCATTTGCAGCTGTCAGTACAGTGGATTAGAAGATGTTCCCAGCTTCTAGAGAGAAACTGGCTATAAAAGGTCCAGCAAATCCTCTTCAACGGGACAGCAGACATGGGCTTTTGGGGGCGCTCTATTTCCTCTTCCGCCCTGAGACCCTGACACCACCCACTGAATATGCATTACATGGAGTAACAGTGAAGTGTAAATCCAGAGTTAATCAGCACAAATCAAGTCCTTAAAATGGGCAAGAGAATAAGAGTATGTGGACTGCCCCCCTGACAGAAATCAATCTGTACCAAACAGTATTTAAAGGGTTAATTTAGAGCCACCTGGAGTCTCTTGGCAGAGACAGAAAATCCAGGGAAAGCCACGCAACTGTACAAAGCTTTCCACTTATTCCAGCAGAAACAGGTTACCTGAGGTTAGATTAAAGATGTTTATAATGAACTGCTCTATGGTTCTGCACGAGTGCAGATTGTGACCCTTTGCACCAATGTCATTCTGCCAACGCTTGATAGAAGCACAGATTTGAAGACTGGACAAAGAATTCGAACACAGTGAGAAGGGCACCATAACACAAAGATGACACAGAGATTGAGAAGTCAGAGCTTCCGAGTTCTACATTCACTCAGCCACTGATTTACCAAGGACCACGGCTAAATGATTTAATCCCTGTGTGAAGTTTCTCTGTGGTGGTGATAATACTTTCCTGCCTCACAGAAGTGTTATAAGACTTCCCTGACATTTGGGATTCTTGACTGAAAGGCTCAATGAAGGCATAACTAAGATATGCTGTTCTGCATTTGTGGCAAGGATACAAAGCAAGTCTCTTCCATTTCTAATCTTTGCAGCTGCAAGGTGCCTACAGAGGATAGAAGCTGTATGGTAACCTTACCTGCTTTTTGGCTGCAAAAGGCTCTCGAGATACATAAAGCTCACCAGCAACCTTTTAATGTCTTTGCATCTAAAGATTAAAGAGAAACACAGTTAAGCGAGTAACCCATCACTTGGCTGCAAGAGGAGAGCAATGTTCTTATTCATGTACGTAAATCAGGTTTCCGATGGATTGCTAGTAAGTTAGTTTTTTCATGGTCTCCCACCTTCACTATAGTGGCAAAATCTAGCTTGACCACACATCTGTGCCATCAGAGAGTCCTGCTTTGAGAAAGGGGCACTGATATTCCATCCATTTCAGAACTTATGATCCATGTTTAAACTTTGGAAACAAGAAATATACACAGGAGTTCGGACAGCAAAACTGGCAGGGGGGAGCATTAAAGGGAGTTAACGAGAATTCTGAGGCTGTTCAGTACTAAACAGAGCAAGATCTTAAGCTGTAAACGCAGAGGATGTCAGTATTCTCACGGAACAGCAGTTCTCGTTGAAGAATATTCAAGTCTCCAATTTTCATTCACACATTTACAAAATGTGTTCTCTCAATCCAAGAGAGGTCAGGAACCACTTCACACAACCAACCAACCAACCATACGTCAGGCTCTGGAGATGCAGAGTGGAAAAAACTGCATATTTACTGGATATTTATTTGGCTCAGGCATTAGAATATCTGGAAGCAGGTGGCAGACATGAAGGAAAAAACGAGTCTGGATAATGCTTGAGAAGAGCACTAAGAACAGAACCAGACCATTAGCAGAAAACTCTAATGCATTAAAAATAAAGGCCAGATAAATGGAAACAAGTTACTGACACTATTGACTTCTTATTAAATGCACCATGAATACTGGTCTACTAGATGGGTGATGGCTATATGGACTTTTCCTGCTGCCTTTGCAGGAGACACAACTAGCAGAGATGTATTTAAAACAAAGTAAACTGCTACCTTGCTGACACAAGGTATTAGTGAATAACAGTGGGTTACGGTAGGTTGCTGAATTAGATGAAAGGGCTCTCAATACCTACTTGATGGCAGAGTTCCCATATTGCTTTTACTTCATAATGTGAAATTTAGTCCTTGTGACAGAATGACAGCCCTGGAGACTGAAGTCCGCAGGCTGGATGCACACAGGCAGTAACAGTGCAAGCTTCCTACATATTCCACTCCACCAGTATGCCTCAACCCTGATCTGCCGCAACCAGCTCTAGGGATGAGAGGGGAATTCAACCTTTGCACCTAGCCAATCCTTGGCATCCTTCCCAGCGATCAGCACTAACGGGGCCAATAGTGGGATCTAGACTGAGATCATCAAAAAAACAGCAACAACTCTGACTGGCGACTGATTTGAGCTGGATTTGTGCCAGACACTCCATACCCTATTAAAGTTCCCAGGAACCATACAGAGTGCCCTGTTTCTAAAGGAAGCCACTGATGATCGCATTCCAAGACTTGTCCCAATACCACTCTCTTCTCTGTGTTCTTACCGTTTTTTGCTTGGAGACAGTTTCCTGGTTTCACATTTCTTCAGCTGGTGATACATTTTGGCTGCCTTGTCATACAACCGCTTCAGGTTACCATAGGCACCTTCAAAGGACACTTCAGACTGGATACTAAGATACCAATATTATACAAACAAAAAGTTACTTTTCCACAGGGATTCTCACCAGTTACTTTTCGTGGCTTTGATTGGACTGTGCCACGAATCCTAGTGCTCAATTTTTAAAAGGTATTTTACATGAAGATAGGTCCCCAGTGAGACTATTCAAAGCACCGAAGGGATAGATGGATTTTTACGGATTTCAGCAGGCATTGGGCACTGTGAAGGCATGCACTCCCCTTTTAAGGGGCAGCCTGGGTTGTAATCAGGGAGACCTGCCCCACACTAGGACAGAGCTATTTAAACAGGAACAGGAAGCGGAGTAAGACAGAGGTGGATAGAAGCCATGCAGGCTGCAGCGGGGGTGGTGGTTGTTTTCTCTCAGCCAGCAGCTTTGTTCTGTGGACTTGAAATTTGGGAGGTGAACCACGGCCCTCAAGTGAGAACCTTTGGAACTGTTTATTGTAATTACTCAGGTCCCGAACCCTTATTAAAAGGGGATATGCTATTTGGTTAGTGTGTGTTGGTCTCTCCCTTGTCCCGGGGAAATTAAAAGTGGGTCACACAGGCAGCGCCACACTAGATTGCAGGGACTTGCCTGCCCCTTTACAAGCACCTAGGTGCTTTTGAAAATCCCACTAGGCACCTCTCTTCATCTTTAAGTGCCCAAATATCATTCAAAATCTGGCCCTTCGTGTTTATTTAATCGGTGGCATGGTGGCCCTGTGATCCAGTACAATCTTGTCAGGGAGGCAGCCTTCATCACCTCTCTCCACCAGCATTCCCACTAATAGCAGATGTGCAAGGAAATGGAGCAACATGTGAAGAAAAAGGAGAAAATCTGGCTCATTGACTGGGAGCGCAACGAGGATGCTCCCTCCAGCCTCAGTATGTTCTGTAACAGACACTCACCAACGTAAATAGCAGTAAGTAGCTTCCACGTTGTAATATTTACTCCCTGCCAGTGTCCCCAGCTGATTAAAGGGCATCCCTGTCATGAAAATTAAAAGGAGAGTGAACTAAGCCAGTGTTATTTCAAACAATCTTCATGCAAGAAGATCCTTTACATCTCACTACATTTCCGTTCATGATAGAAGGTGTATAGAACCAGCAGGTACAAAAGATATTAACAAAGCCATGTTGAAGAGGCTCTGCCTACTTCCTCCCTTCACCTTTTTCCACTCTGCTTCATGCTACCCTCACATCTTCCTGTCCCTCCTCTGCTTGCTCTCCTTTCCCCTTCAAGCAAGTCCTCCTAGTCATCAATAATTCACCTGTCCCCTTCTCACCTAAAGTACCGTGCTGTCTGCCTGATTTGGATTCATAGAATATTGGGGTTGGAAGAGACCTCAGGAGGTATCTAGTCCAATCCCTTGCTCAAAGCAGGACCAACCCCAACAAAATCATCCCAGCCAAGGTTTTGTCAAGCTGGGCCTTAAAAACCTCCAAAGATGGAGATTCCACCACCTCCCTGCATAACCCATCCCAGTGCTTAATCTTCCTTAGTGAAATAGTGTTTCCTAACAACCAACCTAGACCTCTCCCACTGCAACTTGAGACTGTTGCTCCTTGTTCTGTCATCTGCCATCATTGAGATCAGCCGAGCTCCATCCCCTTTGGAACCCCCTTCAGGTAGTTGAAGGCTGCTATCAAATCCCCCGTCACTCTTCTCTTCTGCAGACTAAATAACCCCAGTTCCCTCAGCCTCTCCTCATAAGTCGTGTGCCCCAACCTCCTAATCATTTTCGTTGCCCTCCGCTGGACTCTCTCCAATTCGTCCACATCCCTTCTGTAGTGGGGGGACCAAAACTGGATGTAATACTTCAGATGTGGCCTCACCAGTGCCAAATAGAGGGGAATAATCACTTCCCTCGATCTGCTGGCAATGCCTCTACTAATACAGCCCAATATGCCACTGGCCTTCTTGGCAACAAGGGCCCACTGCTGACTCATATCCAACTTCTCGTCCACTGTAACCCCCAGGTCCTTTTCTGCAGAACTGCTGCTTAGCCAGTCAGCTAAGGATTGCTAGAACATCTTAACAACATTTACAAAAGTGCTGTATAAGTTTACCATGCTATATAAATGTATCAATATACACCAATTATCCATACTTAGGGATCAGCCATAGCAACAACTCAACAAGGGAAAAGCCTTGCACTGTGTTTTTGTAACTGTACTCTTTGTAAAAACTGCCTCTAAGGACCACTCAGAAGCTTTAGCTTCTAATGAATGCAGCTGTCCACTTAATAATACCTCTCTGAGGGAGCTCATTACACATGTGCTCCGTGAGCTGTACTATTTGTTTCTGAGTGCAGCTCAAGTGGTTAATTTGATTCTAAGCATCTATATAGTTCAGGCTCTTAGCTACCTCTGCTCACATCTGAAGCCCACAATTGAGATTGTCTGAGGCTTTAATTAATTTAATTGGAGGTCAGACTAGATGATCATAATGGTCCCTTCTCACCTTAAGGTTTATAGGACACCCTATTTCAATATCTGTATAGTGCTAGAAAGGCACACTCAGTCAGAGGCCCTCAACTTTGATTCTCAAACTCAGGATGTCAGACCTGGTAAGCCTTTCAGGGCATTCTGTAAGACCACTCTGTTCAACCAAGCTTCTTCAGGGCAGCTCAGGCAGTCTCCATATGTGCATATGCTTTGAGAGCATGACAGGAGCATTACAGAACTTAAAACCAAATTTTAATTGCAACTGACTATTTAAAAGACATTAGACAAGAAAGCTATTAAATAAGTTCCTGTACTTCTATTGTACCTTTTGTCTGAGCTCAGAGTGTTTTACATGCACTAACCTTGTAATGTAGCAAAATTTCCCCATTTTACAGGTGTGAAAACTGAGGCAGAGTGTTAAGTGACTTGCCCAAGAGGTCATAGTGGCACCTGGAATAGAACCCAGGAGTCCAACTCCAGTCTCCCACTATGTTATATTTGCACAAAGTTACTGCTTTAGGTCAAAAGAGGAGCATGTGGGGTTATATCAGTGAGAAAAGTTGTATTAATGCTCTGCAAAAGCAGCAATACACAGATGGATCTTGGTTGAGCCAGGCAAGTATGACATCACCACTTCCGTGTAAATTCGAACTTTTATGTATGATGCAGCTAAAAAATAAGGGGGAAGTTACCTGATAAATTAAAGTCATCGGAGGTGTTAAAGCAGAGATGCTTTCCTCTCCTTGGTTTTCCAGCAAGGGAGAGTCTCAAAGGGGAATTATTGTAACTGGATAATAAAACAAATCTCTCAAAAAGAAAGAAACGTAAGGGTAACCCAAAGCAGAACAATTGCTACAATAGTGTTTTCTTCCAGTCATTTTCACACGAGGTTTAGGCTACATGAGCCACATTATTGTTCTGAAAGGCTCTCAAATTCATGGCAATTCACTTACCAATTTGTGGTGCAACAGAAAGAGCTTGATAGTAAAACCTCTCAGCCAGCAGTTCCGTGTCCACACCTGCCAACTCATTCTGGTAGCGAGCTGAAAAGACAGACATCATACACAACAGAAACCACAGGCTGCGCCCTAGTACTGCCCAGTGCAAAAAGGGAACAGTGTTGTGTTTAGTTGTGATGCTTGGAGTACCTTTCCCAGACCTGAAGAAGAGCCCTGTGTCACTCAAAAGTTTGCTTCTCGCACCAAGAGAAATTGGTCCAAAACAACATATTACTTCACCCACCCGGTCTCTCTAAGTTATTCATGCACATTCACATGTATTTTCATTTCTTCACATGCACACACAGATATTCAAGCAAGAAGTTAAATCATGTCACACGCTCACTTCTTGTGATCATGACTGTGAGATACAGACACAACTCCACTACAGATTGGACCAACACATGTATATGTTTCGTACTAACTATTGAAAAGCCACAGCTTTGTCATTATCACCCTGCTCGGGATTCAATTTAGAATTCTGCATGTTCAGCCAAATTCTCATTTATACTCAGGCCTCCTTGCACCCCTCAGGCTTGGTCAGGCCTTAGGGTGTACATGGTACGTTATGCCCACTTTAAGCACTTCTTTACAGGTCCAGAGCAGTGAAAGTGAAAGACCCTAGGATTCATACCCACAACACTTGCTGCATTTTTAAGTAAATAGCATACTCCATGTCTGCTGGCACTAAGATGGGACCTCCGCATTCTGTAACAGATTGTTACCTGAGAGGGTTTCACTTCAAATCTGTCAGTGACAAATGCGTGTAAAGTCTTGTCTATACTGTTGACGGTGCCGTAGCTATACCAGACAATCCCCTACTGCAGGAGTAGCCTACAGTGATAGAATGGGCTTTTCCAGCACTATAGAAAAACAACCTCCCTGAGCAACAGTAGCTAGGCTGATGAAAGAATTCTTCCATCCACCGGGGTTAGGTCAGCACAGATATGGCACTCAGAAGTATGGATTCTTCCCCTCCCCCTGCTCCAGAGCAACACAACTGTGTCAATCTAAATTCTAAATGTACAAAAGGCCTAAGACAAACCAGTGTCTGCAGGGAATTATCGCTGGTGACTAATGATCATGGTATCAGTGCTATGAATGCAACAGCTTTTATATTTTAAAGATCCCCCTGCAAGAAAACACTGCTCTTACCTAAATCTCCCAGATAAACCAGACATCTGTGACACGCCATCTGTGCCCACTCCATTTCTTTCCCCGATGCAGATACAGGTTTCTTGCAGCCTACATGAGAAATACCAAATCATAACACATCCGTGAGTGAAGACTGCTGGAAAGAGGCAGCAGCAGCCTACACTTCTTCATGAGATACATGACAGTCAAGTGAATGCAAATAAGAGATCACACACTGAGACCGGAGTGCTGGCCTTTGTCTGTGTATTATTATAGATCAATGCAGGCTTGTTTCAGGCTACTAGGTTGTGCAAGACTCATGCAGACAACATATCCTTTTTTTTTTAAGCCACCCCACTTCTCCTAAGGGCAGTATGCTGCACTGTTCCACAGCAATCATTAACAGTGCTACCTCACTCATTTGTACTGAAGCCCAGGGCCAGAACTCCTACCACTAAGCCACTAGAAATGTGGTGTGCATTCAACACTGGATGAGCTTGGAGAGACTGTTAAAAGAACAGAGAGAAAAAGGAGGAGAGAAGATGAGATGACAGACAACAGAGGAGGAAGAGAAATAAGATGGGTGAAAGGGATAAAGAACAAAATATATTCCTGTAGCTACAGCGTCAGCAATCTTACAGGGAAAAATGCCTCCAGAAAAAAACAACTCAGTAATTGGGAAGTGGCAGGAGCAACAAAAGAGAGGTAAAATCAGCTGATCTGAAGCTACAGGACAGATTTTTTTGAAACCATCTTCCATCAGCACCTTCTCACTAGCCAGTGACCAGTGAGGAATGTGTTCTGTTTATTTACAGGCATTGCATAAGTGATATTTTACCAATACGCTGACTCCATAGTTGTGCCTATAACTGATGGTGAACCTACAAAATGTTTTACCATGTACATCTGTAATCCCCATTTACGCCACCTTGCCTTTAGCCACCTCCCACTTCCCCCATATTTAGTTATCTGCATGACTCTTCTCCAACCACCACTTTTAATGATGCTGCAGTGTTTAATTTTCACTGTATGCTTACGATACCTACATGCTATTGTATTTTAACTGCAAGTGTCTGCAGCAACGTAGAGGACAAGACATGTGGAAATGCAGTAACTTATCAAGGACTACAAATCCAGTCACAATTTAAAATAGGATTTATTAGCTCTGCAGTATCATGAAAATGTTTCTCATAGCAACTGTTGCTAAGGATATCTGCCTTTTAAATTGATGTTTCAAAGCCAACTGCAATACAATCATCTTCCACCAGCTAAGAACTAAACACCAACAACTAAAATATTCCATTGCTAGATACATGTGGATATCTCTAACTCCAAATTCTTTTTTTCCACTTAAGTCTCTCTCAGTGTTTCATTATTCCCCCTTCTCATATTAATAATAATGATAATAACAATTATACAAAAAAATCAGCTTAAGTTTCAGCTCCATTTCTGCAATTGGAACCACATGGATAGATCTCTGACATCAGAAGTGCAGAGGTTTGCCTAGATTCAACTGCAGCATCAAGAGTCTTAGTACATACATGCGGGATAAAGCACACAAATGTAACACACAGAGGGAAGGAGATAACAAGAGTGCAACACAATTCTGCTCACTCTTTATAGGCAGAGGTAAGTGCTTTTACAAAATTGTGCTGTAAGATCTGCCATAGTGAACATTAACACTTGCTAGAGGATTTTCTAAGAGCAGTGTGACTGCAATAAAGAATATTTTCCACCCTTCGTTTCATTACCAGAAGTTTTAACTTGAAAATAAAAGCTGAGCAGACTGTGTTTTGAAAGATAACAAGCTAATGAGAAAAGAATAATCCTCTGCATTTTGAAACAGAGTCAAATAATTGCAAGGGGGAGTCATCTGCTCATGACTCTTGCATCAACCAAGAGCGAATACACATCAGGCACTGACCTATCAGTGGGTCGGTTACGTGAGTCCAGTCAATACAGCACTGCAGCTCCAGTTGATAGTGAGACTGAATGTAGAGAAGAAGGTGTTGGTAAAATCCTATGCCGGCAATTAGGTGAGTCCGGTATGCACACTCCAGGGTGCTGCGGCTGTGAATGTGCTGTAGAAAACAGAAACAGGCAGCCAGGTGAGAGCCTGTTAATGCAGTCCAGTAAGATTCCGGCCGGCAACATGAGTAGCACTTGCTAAAACAGAGGTAGCGGGTGACTCACCTTCTGCCATCCTCCCTCAATTCAGTCCACCTTCCTGCTCAATACCTAACCAGTACTGTTAATATCTAGTATTTGACAGGTGTAAATATCAAGAAAGGAGAAATTATTTAGGCACTATACAGCAGAATAACTAGGAATAATGGACTATTAAGAAATTAAAACACAAGCTGAGAATCAGGAAATGTTTCCTATTTCCATTTTATTCTTCCAAGGGAAATGGTGAAAGATCCATTAGCTTGGGAAGAGAGTGAACCAAATGCTCACAAGAAAAATCATTTGTTGGCTGGGGGGAAACAGATTATATCTAGGAGATGTTTCAGATCTCTACCCTTTATGAATTACCTGACCGCACTGATTACATTATCATATGCATTTAGCCAACACCCTCAGGTGTATTTAACAACTACCAAAGATATGGTTATTTTGCATTGCCAGAAACCTGTTTTCAACGGTACTAAATCAAACCTTCCCTGATCAGCCACATTCAACAGGCCAAGATGATCCTACCTTTAAGAGTAGTCCATACTGCAAGAAAAGATATGCTTTTAACTTGGGTTAAAATAGCAGTGAAGACAGCAAATCAGCTTGTAACTCAGGTTAGCAGACTGAGGCCAGGTCTACACTGCGACTTTAAATCGGTTTAATGGCCGATATACCGATTTAACGCTGTATCCGTTCACACGACGTCGTCATTAATATCGAGTTAAATGGCTCCTTAAATCGATTTCGGAACTCCTCCCAAACGAGAGGAGTAGCGCTAAATTCGATAGTGATAACTCGGATTAGGGTTCATGTGGACGGAAATCGACGTTATTGGCCTCCGGGCGGCATCCCAGAGTGCAGCACTGACCGCTCTGGACAGCAATCTGACCTCGGATGCAGCGGGCAGGTAAACAGGAAAAGCCCCGCGAACTTTTGAATTACATTTCCTGCTTGCCCAGCGTGGAGCTCTGATCAGCACGGCTGGCGATGCAGTCTGAAATCGAAAAAGAGCTCCAGCATAGACCGTACGGGAGATACTAGGTCTGATCGCTGTATGGGGAGACAAATCTGTTGTATCCAGCTCCGTTACAGAACACGAAATGCCAAAGCGTTTGAATAAAAAACTCCAGGATACACAGCGCTGCGTGACAAGCGTAACGGGAAGCCAGAGACTCAAATGGACGCTCATGAAGGGAGGGAGGGGGTACTGAGGACTCCAGCTATCCCACAGTCCACAGCAGTCTCTGAAAATTATTTGCATTCTTGGCTGAGCTCCCAATGTCTGTAGGTTCAAACACAGTGTCTGGCGTGGTTCAGGGAACAGCTCCTCAGTTTATTTCCCCCCACCACCACGTGAAAAAAAAAAGGGAAAGATTGCTGTGCTATGGCGTTTGCTCAATGCACTCCGCGAAAAAGGCGCCAAAGGGTTGTCTGCTGCCTTCACAAAGGGAGGGGTGAGGCTGTACCCAGCACCACCCGGGGCAGTGTTTTCTGCCCCATCAGGCACTGTGCTCTCAACACGGAAGTGGGAACTATGGGATAGCTGAGGAACAGCTACCCACAGTGCACCGCTCCTGAAATCGATGGTAGCTTTGGACCATGGACGCAAACAATCGATTTCGGGATCCCACTGTGGAAACGCTAAACCGATTTTATTAGATCTGTTTTGTAATATCGGTTTAAGCTAATTCGAAATAATCGTGCAGTGTAGACGTACCCTGAGTTAAAGCCCATGGAGTTGCACTCAAGCTGCTAAACCGAATTAAAAGCAGAGTTGAAGCGTCTTCACTGCTATTTTAACCCGAGTTACAAACACACTTTTCTTTGATAGTGTAGACACACACTCAGAAGCATCCCACCTAAAAATCAGCAGCATTAATCTTTCTTCTTTTCATGGTTCATCTGATTTACTATTGTGGGACACTAGGATGGAAGATCTGAAGGACTTGTGCCTCGAGTAAAATCACACACATATTTACACTCACACACACAAAACTCACAGTGAATTTATTTTTTCAGGATGTTTTCATTAACTAATTGCTATCTGTACATAAAAAGAACAGGAGTTCGTGTGGCACCTTAGAGACTAACAAATTTATTTGAGTATAAGCTTTTGTGAGCTACAGCCTACTTCATCAGATACATCTGTACATAGTGAGGCACTGAAACAAACCAGGACTTTCATTCTATGACCAGGACTTTCATTCTATGACATTACCAATGGCATTTCACTAGATGGCAAAGATGATCTTGAAGCCAATACACAGAGCCGAGAGTCAGGAAATCTGGATTTTATTCCCAGCACTGCCACAGACTTGCTGCAATAAACTGGGCAAGTCACAACACCTTTATACCTTGCTTTCCTGACTTTTTTTTTTTAAAAGAAGGTAAGCATACCCCTTGTGATCTGAACTGTGATATCTGAGCACTTGTTTTCAATACTTCCCTCCACCACAGAAGTCCTATAGCCACATTCATTAATACGGTATTTGTAAAGAACTTTGAAGTCCTCAAATGGAAGGTAGGAGGAAACCTCAGGTCACTATAAAGCAGAACATGATTTAGATAAGACCAGTATGGTATTACAATTAGAATGAAGTTCATTTTACACTCATCTGATAAGATCACCAGGATAAGGTGCATAGCACTATATAATACAAGTGATTTGACTTTCTAGATTCTCTCTAGCATGAAACTAACCAGCACTTCTCTAGATCTTCACATGAATTGATTCTGACGCTTACTTCACATGGAGATAGTCTTCTTATTTTGGAGATGGGGAAATGGATGCAACCTGATTTGGAGAGGCCCTCTGCACCTAGACCTCCAAGGCCATAACCATTTGCCCATGGTTAGAAAGGAAGTCTATGATAGAGCCAAGAATAGGATTCAGGATTTTCTGGCTCCCAGTCTTGTGCTCAGACCCCGTTTCCAAATAAATTAAGCCATTAACATGTCACAGCACAAGAATTTCTGGCTCAGAGGCACAGATACCTGCCTTTTTATTCGTTTTAATGAGCTGGATAACTTCATAGTAAACCTTTCTCCACAGCAGTTCCTCTGCTTTTCTCCCATAATCCACCGGATGCAAGAACATCAGCTTCACACACAACTCTCGCAATCTGAGACACAGAGCAGAAAGTTTACCATTCCATTAGCTGCAGTAGCCACTTACATAACCACAAGCACATGAGTTAGGGACAAAGGAAAGCCTGAATGTCATTAAAGGGGCAGTATGGCCACCTAGTGGCCATGCACTCTGGTCACTCACACTCCAGATTGACAGCAACATGCCCAGCCACAAGGGAGAGCAGTGGGCAGTCACTCCCTCTGCTCATGACCAGTCTGGCTGACAGCATGGGACAGGGTTGTCAATCTTTTGAGGGAGCTGTACAAGTCTGTCTCATCTTACGCTGGGGTTATGTTCTGCAGTCAGCACGTAAAGCGAAAATCGCGTATAGTCATAATTACATCGAGAGTAATGGCGGGCGGAAATGCCGCTCTACAGAAACAGTATTTAAATTGTTGTTTCTCTTTTGTTTTTCTTGCTTTTGCCGACTGCGTGAAGCTGAAATCGTGCATGTTAAATGCACCTAAGATGCGACAGACCTGTATGTATCCATCTCTCCTCATCTCTAAGCAGGGAGCCATTCTTCCGCACAAGTAATAAGACTGCTTGTGGCCTGCCAATTCATGGCACAGCCCACCCCCACCATACACATACCACCTCAAGACCAGAGAGGCAAGAATTTCCCAAGCTCACTCCTCCAGCCACCCCTTAAGCCCTGCATGTTGTTGCAGACTCTCCAGCTTTGCAAGTCTTTTGAGAGTGGAAGAGGGACATAAATACATTTTTAAGTGGCGATGTGTTCAGAACCGCACAAGAAGCTTACAGGCTAAAATTAGATAATAATTATGCAAATGAGGGAGTGAATGAACACGTATAATTAGGCTAGCACTCTTACTAGCCATTTATCAGTGTCCAACCTGCAAGACACTTTTACAGAGAAGTAAACAGTAAAGCAAGCCACATAATAAATTTCCACAGCAGGGAAACTAAAAATGCTGTCAGAGTAGCATTTATATAGAATGAAACCTGCACTAAGCACCAACCCCAATAAGCAATCACTTTTAATTATCCCTCTATCGCTTCTAGTACATTTTTTTTTTCAGCCATGAGATAAAGAATCCTCTCTAGGCAAGAAGTTTATTTTATTTATCTTTTGCTGGAAAATTAAAAGGGGCTTCACTTTATATGTATGAAATTCCTTCAATACACAGGTATTTTAAGATATTGTAATTATAGAATTATAAAATCAGATCATCTCGATTGGAGCTCTGACAAAACAATGAACCAGGGCAACGTTGCATTAGGCGCTGTACAAAGAGAACACGCAAAGAGGTAGTGGGTACTTTGCTTGACAGGTGCACTACAAATTCAGTTCCCTGTGAAAGTGCTGAAACAAAGCCGTGTGTAACTTAGCACATTAGATTTCTCCTACCAAAAATTAAATTATGGCATCTGCCCAACTTACTTGTTCCTCAAGCTGATGTTCTCTGGCTTGAACACTTCTTGATAAGCTGTCTTGTTGCCGAGAATGAGATCCAGTCTATGAACTGCCTCCACCACCGCTCTGCCAGACAATACAGAAAGAAGAGCTTCAGGATAACAATTCATGTGAGGGCCTTCTATGAGATCCAGGATCTACCCTTGGTAGCTTCAGGCAGGGAAGACCTCTGGTCTATTTAATATTATCATTAATGAACTGTACCACCCCACATCACACCAACTGATCTGCTATTTTTGAACAGTTCTATTATCCTTAACACTTTATGGAAAAAAGAAAGATCTTATGTAACCAATAAAGTATATGCTAGAATTCATCTGCTTAGCTACTGGGTACCACTGCCTGATATGTCAAATATAAAGTATTTTTGCACCGGCAGACTTAAATGAGACAGACTTCTATTGATACATTATTGTGAACTTTTAACCTCTGCTGTTAACAAAAAAAAACATTGTCAAAACGAATTTGTTTTCAGTGATTACAGGAGGGGGTTAAGGATCAACAGTCCTGTATTTCCTGTTCCTGTTCTTTTGCTGACTTGCTGTGTGACCTTGGACAAGTCACTTCTTCACCTTCATTGTGCTTCACGTTCCCCATCATTGTTGTAGTGATTCATTAATTAATAAGCGCAAAGAACTTGGAGATCCTTGGAAGAAATGTGCTCCATAAGAGCCAAGTATTATTATGCTTCTGGCAGAATAGTTTAAAACACCTGAATTAAAAACAAAATGCAACACTGAGCAGGCAACATCAAGTGTACCATCAATGCAAAAACTGCATTCATGAGTCACTGCTTGAAACTCCTGAGTCTCCTGGAGAAGAATGCAAACGTATGTAAAATACAAAAATATGTGATGATCCAAAGATATGAACTAAGCTGACTGGCCAAACCAATTCCATCCAACTGCATCATAATCAAAACCAAGACTCTGGTAAGCATCAACAGCAAACATCAGTAGAGGCAGAAAGCACATTGACTAATACCTAAAAAGGGAGTTCAAGAAAGCAAAATTTAGCAATGTAAGTCAAATCCACTCTATTACTTAGGGTCTTCTTTTTAACTTCTGCCTCTCAACCCTATAACTTGGCAGCCACTGGACCAGCTATGGTAAAAACAGCCTACCCACCTCTCTGCATTTCACTCATCCCTCACATCCTCTCTTTAAAATACAGCTCCCAACTCCCCTTTCCTCCATCCTGCCAACAGTCTGCAGGTTATCAACCATACAGGAACTCTTCTAGCCAGAAACCTCTTTATTTGTATTGCTCATCCTCTCTGAAGATACTTTAACATTTCCATTGCTGAATTGAGAGATTTTTCCTCAAACAAGAAGCTGAAGATAGACAAACTGTACTGTACATGAGGGATAAGACAGACCAAATATGGGCTACACAAAGCAGAACATTAGCCACTTCTGCTGCCACCATCCTCCCCCACAAAAAATCCCCATCGCTAGCATAAAGCAAATCACCCCACTGAAACTTCCCTGACCTTTCTTCAGAAATATGCACAGATGGACGCCAGACAGTTTGTGTAGAGGACCTGCACATAGGCATCTGCAAGCAAGAACATGCAAAGATCGATTCTAATAGGTAGGCTGAAACTAGTAACTGTTTCCTTGAAAACTACAGAAGTCAGTACAAGGCAACAGACAGTTTCACATGCTGCTTCTTTTGAGCAAATCAAGTCTCCTTTATGAATGCACAGGGTGAAAAGTAATCTCACAAAAAACTTTTCAGGATGCCAGAAAGACAAAAATATCCATCTCACATGACACCCCAAAAGACTAATTTGTCCAAGAGATTAAGGATCTTTAACTTAAAATTTCTTTATGCCATTTTCAGCTCAGGGAAGAAAGGGGTAGGGGGCAGAGACTGAAATGATTCTGTCCCTATACAGAATCATTGTTTGTAAAGTAATGGATTGGGAGATGAAAATGTAGCTAACGTACATATTCTATTTTGTCTTGCATTTCTTCATGGTTGAGAATCAGACACAAAAAACTATGTTATGAGTACTCCACCACCTTCCACCCAAGGACCTCAAAGCACTTTACAAACTCCAGTCCAACCTCATAATAGACCTGTGAGGTAAACAGGCAACATACTCATTTGCAGGTGGGGAAAGAGAGGCACAGAAGCTAAGCAATTCATCAAACATAAAGCAAGACAGTGGCAGAGTCAGAAATAGAAGCCAGGCGTTTTAGTTCTAGGTCCCCTGGTTTGACCACAGGCAGTAAGCTAGACGGATAAAACTTAATAACTATGAAGATATCATGTAACCGTCATCTTACAATTTTTGTCCTACCATTTACACCTCGCTATAGACTTTACTACCAAAGCACTACAGAAGGATCAAAGATTAATTTGATCAAAACAGAGCTTACTTCTGTGTTACATACACTAGCGTTTCCAGAAGAACTCAGAACTGCTGATTCATTTTCCCCCACCCATAGTGAAGGGGGAAGCCTTTGAAAGACTCCTTTCCTTCCAAGAATGGATCAAAATATCTACTCTTTACTTCTGTCAAAGCTATTGTTTAAAAAGCCACATCTTTTCATGGTAAAATATGAAAAAATTGTACTGCCTCCAGTCCAGCCTCGCTCAGTCACAAAGACAATTCTCAAAAGGGAAAATCACTCAGACTACAAGGGTCAGAAACTGAGTAGCAGTGAACACCTGTTCACAAGCAGCTGAACAGACCTTGAAAATGGGATGTTAACTTGTGATGCAGTGCGATGCATGCATGTGTCTTCTTTTAAAAGAAGTGTAAATTAACTGTATTTGATGATCAAATACTGACCCATTTGTCCTGCCATTTATTAAACTCAAACTGCTTTATGGATCTCTCACAAGGACACACAACTCTGATTATGTCATTGCTGACAGGTCAATGGAGCTCACAGGCCAGGACAGAATTGTATTCTTGTATACGTATCTGAAAGGGGATCACAAAGTCTTGTGTAACGATCTACTTAACTAAGCAACATCAACACACATGGACGCTGCATGTGCACATGAAGTTAGGTTAAACAGACTGAGGGGGCAATTGCCCAGAGCACCTGGCAGCATTGCCCTTACTGAGATTCAAGAAAACCAAACAGATTGTTATTTGGATATCAACAGTATTGTTGGGTAAAAATGGGATCAAATGGTTAAGTAATGAATCTTGCTCACATGCACCAGGGTTGAACCGACTTGTCAAATTTGAAGTCAGGAAAGGTTTTCCTCCAGAGTACTTAGTTGGGAACTTCTGGGTATTTTTGCCTTCCTCTAGTGCATAGGGCTGGGAAGCATACATTAGGGTGTATCCCACATGATCAAGTTCCTGAAATTACAGTGGACAGGCACTAGTGGACACTGGTCCTTCCAGTTGTTTTCTGTGTTTCTATGGACAAACAAACTAACATTGTATCTGCAACCTAAAAGCCAGAAAAGACAAAAGGAGCAAAATTTGTTTTCTACAAGATATACACAACACACTGATCAGAACATAACTCAGTCTGCTCACGTCCTAATCTGACTGACACCAGAGGCTGAGTTACGTTTTGGAGTTAACAAAGTGATGTCATGCCTCACTACATATTTTAACACCTGCTGGGTTGGATCCCTGCTTTCAGCCAGCAGATCAGAACCATACAGGAAGCAGATCAGATGCCAGTCTGTAAAAAGAACCAAACAGGGCATCTCATGCCAAGCAACATGGAAACAATCCAATGACGAGTCCTCTTTGTCCAGAGAGGAAACTGATCTAACATTTTCTTTCCTTGCCATTAACATTTTGGAATTGGGCAGGACGGCAGAATGGGTTACTCACATCTTTTTTATTTAAAACATTACTGATTGGGGTAGCCTTCTTGGAACAAGATATGTCCACGGGGAGAACTGCAGCCATTGCCTTATTCCAGTTTGTATCAGTACAAAATAATATAATGCAGTACAATCTAAAATTGTAGACTACACAAGGTTAATGCAGAACTGAATGGCTAGTGGTTATGAGATGCACTTCTGACTTGGGATCCAGGTGAAACAAGTTTGGTGGTCTCAAACCACATGTTGTAAACTAACACTTAATTTAGCCCAATGGACAGATTTTTAGGAGACACCCAGGACTGGACTAGCTCAGGAATTATACATATTGGAGGAGCCAAATGGAAAGGCTTGCCCACCTCTGCCTACAGCATATTCCTCAATCTCACACAGGAGTCTCTGCCCTGAAGGAAGGATGGCTGTTGTTGAAGAACTAGCCTAGGACTTGAGACTTGAGTTCAATTTCCAGCTCTGTCACAAATTTGTTATGTGACACTAGGCCATGATACTCAGACAACAATTACAGCCACATAGGTGAGCCCATCCGTGCATAGTTTAAAGTGTGTATTGGAATGTACAAGAAGAGATGAATCAAAGGATACACAGTAACACTGGGATAAAAAGTTTCTAGAGACTCGCATCATCGCTCATGTCCTCAGCTAGCGCATGGAATATGATGAGTACAGTACATTTTCCTGGAAAGCAAGTTACCTGTACATTTTAAACAATCCTACATTTGAGAGGAGGAGCAAGATGTGACACTAGGCTGTTTAGTGTGCAAGCCATTTTAGTAGACTTACTAGCAATGTGGTAAGAGATTCCCTGGCCAGTGCAGACATCATAAATTCTTTAACAAAATCATGCTACAGGCTTCTGGCTAACATAATTTGGCCTCTCTTGTAATAAGCAGACCTTTTTAAAGGCCAAGCACATAGTCATCTCAGCTATAAAAATACAACAAGCACTTAGATGTCTATTGAAATTCTACCCTGGAAGTTTAAATATAAAACTTACTTCCTATTGCCTTGAACACCAGAATTGTATGTTAGTATGGAACGGAGTATTTTACAGTCTTTCTGCTAATACCAAGAACCTAAAACATTTTGGCTCTGTAGGCATCTCCTTTATGACAGCGCATCCTACAACATGGGCAGCTAAAATCATTGCTTTTCACTACACTGTGTGTAATGAAAAATATGTAATTTAACTTGAATGTAAAAGACACACAATTGTATAAAGATCATCACAGCCACAGATAGGGAAATGCTTTTAATAAATGACCATTCAAAACTTTGGACTTTTACATAAGGATCTCAACAAGTTTTACAAAGGTAGGCGTGGTTATCTCAATTTTACAGGAGAAGGAAGAAAAATTATTCAGATGGGGAAACTGAAGCCGAGAGGGGCAGTGACTTGGCCACGGGTATGCAGAAAGTACAACCCAGGAGTCCTGACTCTCGTGCCTGGTCTACACAGGTCCTCAGGTGTGTGAAAAATCCACACGCCTGAGGGTATGTCTACACTGGCACTTCGTCAGCAAAACTTTTGTTGTTCAGGGATGTTTAAAAAAACAACATTCCGAATAACAAAAGTTTTACCAACGAAAAGCACCGGAGCGAGCAGCGCTTTGTCAGCAGGAGCGCTCTCCTGCGGACAAATAGCAGGTAGACTGCGTGGCTTTTAGCGGTACAGCTGTAGCAGCACAGCCGTGCCACTAAAATCTGTAGTGTAGCCATAGCATGAGTCACATAGCTATGCCAACCTAACCCCCAGCGTAGACGCAGCTAGGTTAACAGAAGAATACTTCCTACCGTCGCTTGTGGAGGTGGTGTTCCTACAGAGATGGAAAAACACCTTCTGTCAGCATAGGCTGCGTCTACATTATGGGGTTATGCCAGCATAGCTAGAGCACCGTAGCTATGGCAATATAGCTCCCATAGTGTAGACATACCCCCACTCCCTAGATGTAATGTTCACTGACACCTGAAGCTTATGGCAGTCCTTCGCTCCAGGTTATAAGAAGAATGTCATCCCTGCTGTACTACCTTGACTTGTACTGCAGTAGCACCCAGAGACCTCAACTCAGATTGGGGTGCTGTACAAACACCTACAGAGATAACGTCCCTTCAGAGTGACAAACA
The DNA here is from genome assembly GCF_003597395.2 of Chelonoidis abingdonii. Classification (NCBI taxonomy): domain Eukaryota; kingdom Metazoa; phylum Chordata; order Testudines; family Testudinidae; genus Chelonoidis; species Chelonoidis abingdonii. The sequence goes on from NC_133779.1 coordinate 48,576,326, forward strand.
AGGTCGATGAATGACCAGCACCCTCCAAGCCTGCCAGCCCCTCTGGAGCCTCAGAACCGGAAGACTGACAATGCAACTGCTTTGGAGAAGGAGGTGGTGGGGATTAACAGGGGCTTAGCGCCCAGCTCTCCAACACACCCCTTTCCGTCCTATATAAGCAATGGCACAATTGGGGAGGGGGTGAGAAGAGAAAAGGACAGCCCCTCTGCCTCCCCATGCACAGGTCTCTCTGACCCAAACCCCCCCACCTCCTAGCCTGTGTCCAGCTGCCCCCCCCAGCCACTCCTCTCCCTATATCTCTCCCTCCCCACCAACCCGTTCTCCCCCAGCCCTCCCCTCCCCATATTTCACCCTCTCCATCCTCCATACCCTGCCCTCCTCTTTCCAACATCCCCCTTTGCCCCATCAGTTCCCTTCCATCCCCAGTTCTCCCCCCGCCCCTCCCCTCCCCATATTTCACCTCTCCCATCCTCCATACCCTGCCCCCTCTTCCCACATCCCCCTTTGCCCCATCAGTTCCTTCCGTCCCCAGTTCTCCCCCAGCCCCTCCCCTCCCCATCCTCCATACCCTGCCCCCTCTCCTCACATCCCCCTCTCCCTCATCAGTTCCCTTCCATCCCCAGTTCTCCCCCAGCCCCTCCCCATCCTCCATACCCTGCCCTCCTCTTCCCACATCCCCCTTTGCCCCATCAGTTCCCTTCCATCCCCAGTTCTCCCCCACCCCTCCCGCTCCCCCAAATAGTTTCACCCTCCCCACCTCCATACCATGCCCCCCTTTCGCCCAATCCCCCTCTCATCCCATCAGTTCCCCTTCCGTCCCCAGTTCTCCCCTAGCCCCTCCCATCCCTCCATACCGCCCTCACTCCTTCCCACATCCCCCTTTGCCCCATCAGTTCCCTTCATCCCCAGTTTCCCCAGCACCCTCCCCTCCCCATATTTCAACTTCCCATCCTCATACCCTGCCCCCTCTTCCCACATCCCCCTTTGCCCATCAGTTCCTCCGTCCCCAGTTCTCCCCCAGCCCCTCCTCTCCCCATATTTCACCCCCCATCCTCCATACCCTGCCCCCTCTTCCCACATCCCCTCCCTCCATATTCCCTTCCGCCGTTCTCCCCCAGCCCCTCTCCCATCCTCCATACCCTGCCCCTCTCCTCACATCCCCCTTGCCCATCAGTTTCACTTCCATCCCCAGTTCTCCCCAGCCCCTCCCCTCCCCATATTTCACCTTCCCCATCACTCCCATACCCTGCCCCTCTTCCCACATCCCCCTTTCTCCCCATCAGTTCCCTCATCCCCAGTTCTCCCCCAGCCCCTCCCCATATTTCACCTTCCCCATCCTCATAATCCTGCCCCCTCATCCTCACATCTCCCTCCTCCCCATCAGTTTCCCTTCACCCCGTTCCCCCACCCCCTCCCCTCTCCCATATTCACCCTCCCATCCTCCATACCTGCCCCCTCTCCACATGCCCCCTCTCCCCCATCAGTTTCCCTTCCATCCCAGTTCTCCCCCCACCCTCCCCATATTTCACCCTCCCATCCTCCATACTTGTCCCTCTTCCCCAATCCCCCTCCGCACATCAGTTCCCTTCCGTCCCCAGTTCTCCCCCAGCCCCTCCCCATCCTCCATACCCGCCCTCGCTCTTCCACATACCCCCTTTGCCCATCAGTCCCTTCCATCCCAGTCCTCCCGCCCCTCCCCTCACCATATTTCACCTCTCCCATCCTCCATACCCTGCCCCCTCTTCCACATCCCCTTGCCCCATCAGTTTCCCCGTCCCCAGTTTCTCCCCAGCCCCTCCCCTCCCCATCCTCCATACCTGCCCCCTCCCTCACATCCCCCTCTCCCATCATCAGTTCCCTTCCTCCCAGTTCTCCCCCACCCTCCCCATCCTCCATACCGCCCTCCCTCTTCCCACAACCCCTTTGGCCCCATCAGTTCCTCCATCCACAGTTTTCCCCCAGCCCTCCCCTCCCCATATTCACCCTCCCCATCTCCATACCTCTGCCCCCTCCTCCTCACATCTCCCTCCTCCCCATCATTCCCTTCCATCCCAGTTTCCCCCAGCCCTCCCAATTCCCTCCCATCCTCCATATCCGCCCCCTCTCCTCACATCCCCTCCCCATCAGTTCCACTTCCGTCCCCAGTTCTCCCCCAGCCCCGCCCTAACCCCTCTTCCCCATCCGTCATCCCCCCCTCTCAGCCTCCGCTCCATCCCGCATCCCCCCAGTCTCTCCCCACGCCCCGCCCCGCCCCGCTCACCGGTACAGCCCCTTGGGGCAGCACCTTGGCCTCGGGCTCGCCGCTCTTCGCGGGGCCCCGCTGCCCTGGCTCATGGCGCCCGGCAGGGGGAGGCCCGGCGCGGCCGGCTCCCTCCTCCTCAGCAAACGCCCGCTCCCTTCCGCCTCCTCCGCCCCGCAGCGCGGCCGCCGCCGCCACTGGCCCCGCTCGGCCGCCATCGCTCCGCCGCTGCCCTCTCCCCGCCCCCGATCGAAGTCACGCGAGACTTCGCCCACCATTCCGTCGTCTCTCGAGAGCGGGATTGCCCGCCCACGGCAGGAGCGGGCAACATGGCGTCCGCTCCGGCTTCACCTCGCGAGATTTCACGGGTAACCCCCCTCCCCCGCGAGAGCTGTGGCCCTGCCCTGCCAGGACTTAGTGATGGCAACATGGCCGTCCCCTAGCTTCACCTGCCATTCAAATAAACTTTATTGACAACACATGGATTCCCCAGACAAAGTGGGGTGGGGGGAAGGGTCGAGGCTCAGCTGCACAGTGGGGATGGGGACATCCCAGCGCTTACCCCCTGCCCTCTGAGACTGCGGGGGTCTCAACGACAGGTGCAGTCTGAGGGCCTGATTCTCCTGTCCCTTAAACCAGTTTAAATCCAGTAACAATAACGGAGTCTCTCCTGGTTTACGCTGGTGAAACTGAAGGCCAAATCTGACCCTGGGAAGCCAGGACCTAGGAACTGACATAGGTGAAAGTCAGTCAAACTAAAAACTCTAGTCGATCAGCAACAGAGAGTCCTGTGGCACCTTTAAGACTTAACAGATGTATTGGAGCATAAGCTTTCGTGGGTGAATATCCACTGCGTCAGACACATGTCCCTGTGGCTCAGGCACTAGATTGGGAGTCAGGAGACCTTGGGTCTGTTGTAATTGACCCCACATTTATGTTGTGAGATGCTGTCGGTGTAGTGCTCTGCTCCATTCAATGTTGATATCGATCGGCTGCGTGTGTGTGTTCCCTCTGTGTGCTGTCCCAGCTCTGCGCAGCTGGCTGACACAGCAGACCCCGAGAGAACCCCCAATGACCACAGACTCTAGTAAGGTACGAAGGCACGTTGGGCAGGTTTATAGTTGAAGAGAAAGACAGTCTCCAGCTTTGCCTGGCATAGAAGTCCAAGGTGCTGCTAGCTAGTACATATGTGCTTCCTGACAATGGACTCAGCTCAGTCAGTGGCGGGACTTTCCATTGCCCCCTAGGCTGGACAAAGATACCGCCCCAGGGATGCATTCTTATACACAGGTACAAACAAGTTACACATCACTCCTGACGTAGTAAGGTACAACCCCTCTACGCAGTAAGGTGCCGCCTCTCGCCTTATACATGTTGGTTCAAATAAAACAACTCTATCCATCATATTACCCTTTTGGCTCTGTCATTGGGATGGGTTAGCTTGTTCCTTGTTATCTGTGAGGAATGTACAAGTATACGAATGTTCTGATATCTGGTGTCCCATACCTTTTAGGTATGTCTCTTTTCACAGCATCAGCCCTTTCCTTGCTAGCTTCTGTGAGCAGGGCCTGCCTCTGGCTCACAGCTTAACTTTGCTTTATGTTAGCAAAGTCTTAACCATTACTTTAGTTCAGGCCTCAGGCCTCATATCGGACCTCTGATAAGGGTTTATGTTTCAGGACCTCTTCTTACTACAAGTTACATTGAGGGTATGCTTTTAAATTAGTTTGTAAAGGGTTAAGAAATGATTAATCGATATTTAATAAAGGATTAGAGTCTAAAAGGTTGGTAGGTTGCTTATTAATTGAGCCCTACCAAATTCACGGCCATGAAAAACATGTCACAGACCATGAAATCTGATCTCCCCCTGTGAAATCTGTATGATATAGGGTAAAAGTACACAAAAGACCAGATTTCACAGGGGAAACCAGTGTTTCGCAAACTGGGGGGCCCAACCCAAAAGGGAGTCATGGGGAAGTCACAAGGTCATTGTAGGATAGTCATGGTATTGCCAACCTTACTTCTGCACTGCCTTCAGAGATGAATAGGGTAATCAGGTGTCCAGTTTTTGACCGGAACCCGGGTCGAAAAGTGACCCTGGCAGCTCCTGTCAGCACCGCCACCGAGGCTGTTAAAAATCTGGTCGGTGGTGCTACCCAGCTAAGACAGGCTAGTCCATACCTATTATGACACCATGCTGTACCCCGGAAGTGGCCAACAGGTCTGGCTCCTAGGCGAGGGAGGGCCACGGGGCTCCGCACGTTGCCCCTGCCCCGAGCCTGGCCAAGGGAAAGCTGGGAGGGCGGTGCCTGTGGGTGAGAGCAGTATGCAGAGCCATCTGTGTACCTCTGCCTAGGAGCCGGACCTGTTGCTGGCTGCTTCCGGGGCCTGCCTCAGCCCCCTTAGTTGCTGTGCCGCTGACCGATAGCTGCCAGAGGTTAGCCTGCACCCCAACCCCAAACCTCAACCCCCTGCCCCATCCCAGAGCCCTGCCCAAACCCAGATCCTCTTCTTCACCCCAAACCTCTCATCCCTGGCCCCACCCCAGAGCCTGCACCTCCAGCGCTTAGCACAACAGGGTCTTGATTTCAGTGGAGATCCCAAGTTCAACTGAAATACATAATATAATTAATCCTTAGGAAATCCACCTCGTATTGTAAGCCACGTAACCCTTCTAAAGACAGTAGGCTCAGAGTAGATCAGTGTTTGGATGTGAGACCTAAGAGAACAGAATTCAAACATATGTTTAGATTATGTTCATAGTTTGAATCAACAGGCGCAGCACATTCTGAGTAAAGTCCAGATCCCCGCCCACTGGGCAGCGCTGTGATGTGATGGAGAGAGTGAAGCTGAGTGTCTCTTCCTTAATTCAGAATTATCTTTCTTTTCTGGGATATTTAATTACAGACATTAATTTCTGTAATTAGATCCTAAACATAATCTGATTGTGGATTGTGTTTTGGGGGGAAGGTGGCTAGTATAATCAGGAGCCATGTTAGCTCTGTTCTCTCGTTTCATTTCACTAAATTGCTCAACATGAAAATGAATCTTGGAGTGTTTGCTTGAAGAAGTGGCTGTGGATATGTTTTAACCGCTTCTCTCCTCCTCCAGGGTCTGTGAGTTATCCCAATGAACACAACTATCCAGGGCAGCTTGCTGGTTTTCTTACGCCATGCAAATTAATCATCCAAACCATTGTCCAATCCAGGAGTTTGTACATATTGCAAACTAAATATTGATCTAAGATTCTGGTGCTCGGGTCAGCACTTATCCTGACATCACTTACATGAGCCTACACATACACACACAGAGTTTATATTTCACCATAGACGGAGCCACACACGCCAGCAGACGCACGTAGGCATCATAGTCACACATTATGTTTTCATCCCACCATGCTTGTATACACACAGACACACCCATGCAGACACCACATTCCACACATGCCCCCCATACCTATTACATACACAACATATGCACGTGCGCCACACTTAAATACACACCATACTTACATACACACATCCACCATTCAGCATATGCCGCATATCTGCACACTGCAAATGCACCAAATAAATCAGTTTGCACGCAATGCACACACCTCAAGGATACATGTGCAAAGTTCAAACAATGCAATTACATACACAGGAACAGGAAAACACAACACACCAGCCTGAATGCATAACACAACACATCTACACACCACACATACCTGCTTTCACAACAGAAGTATACACCACCATGCTAATAACAGGAATAATAATGCACAAACGCAAATCACACAAACATGCACACGCAACACGTGTGGACCACACAAACATGCAAACAAAGCACGTGCCACACAAACACACAAACACATGAGCACACCACACACACATACCCAACACACAGACATGCACACACTACACATGCACAACACACACACACACACACAACCTTTGGGAACAGCCTTTTCTGCTGGCTGTTTCAGCACATGTCGGGTGACGCAAAGCTGCCTCTGCCCCTTTAATTCCAGCCACACCTTGAACAGGTTTGAAGTCCAGGCAGAGGAAAGAAACATTCTCAACCAGGAACAGCCATCTGCAAAACTGCTCCGCTTCCCTATGGCCCGGCTGAACCCAGTCTGCTTTCTGAGTAAGCAGCCCAGCAGAGAAACAGATCTCTGCTTTACTTTATTCATTTTCTCTTGAAGTATGGTTGAGTGGAGGGGTTGTTCTGCAGATGGGTGCAGGGAGTTTTGCAGGTTGTGTGTGTGGGGGGGGGGGGCAGGGGATGGGGGGAACAGACAGACAGATTCTGGAGACCTGGCTCTCCCACTGGGATGTAGCGTGACCTTGGGCAACTCATGTCACCGCTCTGTGCCTCGGTTTCCCCATCTGCAAAGTGGGGACAGTGCTACTGCCCGCTTTTGTAAAGTGTTTCGAGATGTCTGGATGAAATGTGCTATGTAAGAGCTAGGGATTATTATTAGGTGTGTGAGATACACGTCAACACGTTATCTGTAACTTCTTTGACCCCCTCTCCCCATCACCTCTAAGACTTTGGCAACCACTTAACGAGGGCCTCACAAGTGGCTCTTAATCCCCCATCCTATATTGAGCCCCATGTGGGCACACTCCTACATCTCTTTAAAATCAACAGGGCCAGATCCTCAGCTGCTTTAATGGAGAGAAACTGACGAGACACCGGCTGGGAATCTGCCCCCTCCGTCACTCCCCGGGATCCCTCATGAGTGCAGTGAGTCTGCTGGTGGGGAGTGCAAGGTGCGGCTGAATAAATTAACTATCCTAGTTGACAGATCTCAGCCAATCCAGGAGGCATTGCCAATAGTCCCCATATTTGCCTCCATGTTTTAAGAGTGATTAACATTGCAGGGTTCTCCCTAGTCTCTGCCTGTGGAACATCATAATCTAGACTCCTGAGGGCTGTTATACTTCAATCTCATTTCGGTTGTTGGGTGGTGTTGGTGGCCTGTGAGATACAGGTCAGACTAGAAGATCTGGTGGTCCCTTCTGGGCTTCCCTTTATGACTCAGTGGTATTGTAGCTGTTGGCCTGCCATATGCTGTGCAGGCCTGCAGTTGAGAGGTGCCTCCCAGTTCTTGTCGATCAGTGTTCATGCCGCTCCCTCTGGAGAATTTTGCAAGGTGTGTGCATCTCAACGACACACTGAGCAGTTTCACTCACCACCAGTGTAATAAATATCCCTCCAGGTAAGCTGACAGGTCCCTGCAAGGATTGACGAGCCTGATTTTCAAAGACACAGAGCCCCGGCAAATGGGATGGGTTCTGCCAGAACTCACCCCTCCTGAAAATCAAGCCCTGCTTTTTTCATTGCCGTCCTGAACCCCAAAATTTGCATCTCTGTTCCCAACATTCAGGGGTCTTTTGGTTCAGCCAATGAGGGACCAGCCCCAGCACTCTAATGCAGATCCCAACTGCAGAAATGTTTTGGATCCAACATTTAGGTTCAGTCTAGCGGAAGGAAGGCACAAAGTTCTGATCCAAAATCTATGAAGAGTTTGGATTGGGTGTTTTTGAAAATTCATCCCATTATCGCTCCAGGAGTAGCCGTTAAGTGTTTGTGCACTCATGGAGTTATTCTGGAATAGCTATTGGGCCGTACATTCACACCCAACCTTAATCTGAATTAACTTTCAAGTGTAGACAAGCTGTCAATTCTGTTCTAGATCGAGGCATGCCCAGAGTTTATAGGAGTGTTTGGATGTGGGATTTTGCTCAGAGTATATCTATTATTTAACCCTCTCCTAGAGCTCCATAGAAACTGATCCTGTGGGTTTTTTTCAGCAGCTGTTTCATCCCCTAGGTTTAATCATCTTAATAACAAATAGAATCGTGTTTAACTGAGCTCAGTGACACTGGTATAATTCCAGAGCAATTCCACCAACTTCAGCTGGAAGCAGCTTGATCTAGTGGTTAGAACAGACGCCTGGGAGTCAGGACTCTTGGGCTTTCTTTTAGCTTTGGAGGAAACATAATTTGGTGGTTACAACAGGGGCAGGAGGGTGACTGGGACCCAGGACTCTTGTGTTCTGTTCCCAGCTCTGCTACCAATTTGCTGTGTGACTTTGGATTAATTGCCCCACTTCTCTTGATGTCCACAGCTTATAAAGGAGGGATAACAATATCTTGGAAGTGTTGATTAATGGTCGGGCTTGTGAGGGGCGTTGGCCGCTTGGGAAGGGTGATCTACAGGCCCTACTTATTGGTATCTCATTGTATATGTTCTTTGTCCCTCTGTAGGTGGAGAACAGCGATGACAGAGGACAGCAACTAGACTCTGCACCCTTAAATAGGCGATAAATTCTATTGCCCTGTACCACCACAAAGCCAGCCTCCCTCAGGGTCTGTCAGCTGGAAGTACCCTGAAGGGCGAAGATGGCAGCTGCTGACCCCGGGGCTCACACAGAGAATGTGGCACTGGTGGAGCTGAGAAAGGAGGCTCTGGAGCCTCCAGTGCAGAAGGTGACCTGCAGCAGTGTCCAAGACAAGAAGCCAGGAGACCCTGATGCTACTCTGCCTTGGGACCAGTCCGGGCACTCTTCCATGAGTGAGGTGGGCACGGAGCCCACCACCCCATCCCGCAAGGCATCTGAGACAGAGAAGAGGCCAAGCCCCGAGGGGAGCCACATGGGTCCCGAGCCGGGGCCTACTGGAGAGGAGGAGGTTTTCCTCGGCTCTTCCCTTCTGCAGGAGGAGGAGGAAGGCAACAGGATGCCTGAGGTGGCTGCGCATGTTTTCATCCCCATCAATCCCCACTGTATCGAGAAGGCCCCCGGGTGCCGAGGCTCGGCAGGGGGCAGCGACTGGAAGAAGAAGCAGCAGCAGCTGGAGGAGGAGGCCATCGTGTGCTGTGAGAAGGAGAACGGCAACCCCGAGAAGCTGGCCTTCCTGACCCACGGCCCCCTGAGCTACCCCACACACTACGACGAGCCAGCTGGCTATGACGACGGCCAAACCAAACCACTTTCCAAGAAGCTACAGTGCCTCCAATGCCAGGACTGCAGCTCTGCCAACCTCAAGGCTGTGGCCTCCATGATTGGGGCCATGATCATCTTCCCCTGCTTCGTGTACGGGGCCTACGTCTTCCTGCCCTTCGACGCCCCCCTGATGCCAACTATGAGTGCCCGGCTGGTCTACACCCTTCGCTGTGGAGTGTTCGGCACCTTTCCCATCATCCTAGGTGAGCGGAGCCGGGCGATTTGGGGAGTGTTCTGGCTCTGAGAGGCAGACCGGCTGGCTCCAGGGATGGGGACTGACTCTTCAGAAGAGCTGACCGCTCGCCATTCCCACTGGAGTCAGCAGAGAGCTGTAGGGCACTCAGCACCCCTGGAGAGTTGGCTCATGGCCTACCCAGGAGTGACCGACAGTCATTCCCATCCGATGGCTGCTTGGGGGCTGACATGAAACAAGTTGGGTGGGTCCCAGCCCAATGTCTAGTGATCATATCTGCCAAACTACCAATGTGAACATCACTAACCAGCCCCCTGGCTGAGAGGCTCAGTTGAGAGGCCAAGAATGACTGGGCCATGCACTCCTTCTGTGCAGGTCATCAGGCTGAGCATGAGAGGCAGGAAGGAGGATGGGGATGGATCACTTGATGATTCCCTGTTCCGTTCATTCCCTCTGAAGCACCTGGCATTGGCCACTGTCGGAAGACAGGATATTGGGCTAGATGGACCTTTGCTCTGACCCAGTGTGGCCGTTCTTATGTTCTTAAGATCCAGTGGTTAGGTTGCTATCTGGTACTCTAGGTTAAATTCCCTGCCCTGTGTGACTCGGGCAAGTCACTGACTCTTGCTGTGCCTCAGTTTCCCACCTACACAATGGGGATAACAGCACTGCCCTGCCTCACACGGGAGGGTTGTGAAAAGAAATACATCAAAGATGGCAGGGCACTCTTTGCTAGCCCGACACTAAGGACAGGTCTACACTTAAAATTTAGGTCTCGCTACATCACCTATGTGTGATTCTTTCACACCCCCACGCAGCGTAGTTATGCCGACCTAACCACCAGGGTAGATGCTGCTCGGTCAACAGAGGAATTCTTCCATCAACCGAGCTCCTGCCTCTCAGAGAGGTGGATTAACTACCATGATGGAGAAACTCCTTCCATCGGCATCTACATTATGGAGCTACAGCGGCATGGCTCTGTCACTATCACACCTAGAGCGTTCACAAAGCCTAGCACTCCCCAGCGGTAGCTATGCCCCAGTCCCGGTCTCCACCCATCGCTTCTTGCGTCCATCCGGAGAACCCTGTCCCCCACTCAGTTCTCTCTCTCCAATCCCCCCAGGTCTGATCGTGTACGGGGTCTCCCGCCTCTGTTTCTCCTCAGTGCAGCCCTTTGGGGAGCTGCGCAGGGAGGTGGAGATCCACCGGAGCTACGTTTCCCAGTCCGTCTACCTCTTCATCCTCTACTTCTTCAACATTGCTGTGCTGGCCACCTACCTCCCTCAGGAAGCCCTGAAACTCATCCCATTGCTCACGGGGCTGTTCGCCATCTCACGGTAAGCTCGCTCCCCTCCCGCATGGCGTAAGACCCCTCCCCAGGCTACGTTTAAATGGACCACGAGCTGAGAGCAATGAGTCTAAGCCCAGAGCAGAACTAGGATCATGACGGGGAAGTGGGTTCTTTGGACCTTCCGTTAATTTCATGCTGGGGGAACATATTGGCATGCCTAGAGTTCGCTCCTTCATCCAGGGGACAGGAGAGCTTGGGTCCTGTCAATATTTAGCCAGGACTCGGAGGTTAATACTGTGCCTCCCCCACTCATTTGGAAAGCACCAGGGGTCTTTAAAGACCACTGGAAGTCCAGCATAATGGTTTTAAGTCTCATCCAAAGATGGCGCGTCCAACAGCACAGTGCCCCCTAGTGCTGGCGGATTGGAGTCCATGCTGACTCAGAGGAGAGTGCGCCCCCTACTGGGTCACTCCCTCTTCTCATGCCCCACGCTAGGGAATAGGGCTCAGCACTGAGCCCCCTAACTTCACGCTGGGGTGCTGGAGTCACCCGAACTCAGAGGGAAGAGTGTCACCGATTCCATCACCCACCCAACTCCTTAGAAGCACACTGCAGCAGTGGGATCAGTACCAGGGCTTAATTTGGGCCAGGGCTTGCTAGGGCTGATCCCCAGCCCCTCTGGGCCTGGCAGTTCACAACCCCGGCACCTCTGGGAGTGGCATTTCAGAGCCCCAGCCCCTTTGGGCCTGGCAGTTCACAGCCCTGGCACCTCTGGGCTTGCTGCATCCATTATGACTGCAAAAAATTTGCTTGAGCCCAGCCCCTAAATCAGGAGTTCTCAAAGTTTTGTGCTGGTGACTCCTTTCATGTAGCAAGCCTCTGAGTGCGGCCCCCCTTATACATTAAAAACACTTTAAAATATATTTAATACCATTATAAATGCTGACGGCAAAGTGGGGTTTGGGGAGGAGGCTGACAGCTCGTGACCCCCCAGGTAATAACCTTGTGACCTCCTGAGGGGTCCTGACCTCCAGTTTGAGAACCCCTGGCCTAGATGCTTAAGTCCTGGCGCCTCTTTTGTTAAAATTAAGCACTGATCCCAAGGAGAGTTTCCCTCACTTGAGGCACTGGTTTCCCCTAGTGCCACGCTGGCGTCCATACTGACGCGAAGGGAGGAGCACCTCTTAGCGAATGGGCCACCATACTCCCTGCAGCACCCTGGCTTTCCCTGGAGGTCATCCATCCTGCCAGCTTTGACTCTGGGCAGCTGCGGGATGGCTTCCCATGAGTGGCACAAAGACAAGACCGGAGCTTTAAACCAGCAACGTGGTCCCAAATCCTCCGAGGTCCACCAGCCCTGCCCTCGAGCAGTGTGTTCCTCGGGCACTCAGGCCTTGTATCCTGATAATCTCTTCCGCAGGATGCTGTACTGGCTGGCTTACGCCATGGGTCGCTCTTTCCGCAGCTTCGGCTTCGGCCTGACCTTCCTGCCCCTGCTGACCATGGTCCTGTGGAACCTCTACAGCATGTTCATCCTGGAGCCCGAGAACATGTTCGCCACTGCCGCCAACAGCAAGCAGGACACGCCGTCGGAGAAGCAGAGCCGGGCCGCCCCACCCAAGCCGAGATACTGGGGGTAAAGGACAGGACAAGGGGCTCGGATGCTTGGCAGCAAGGAGATGGATTTGATGGCGATGAACAGAGCCCGGATGGGGGGCTCGTCCGGGGCACCCATATTTCAGCGCGAGTGCCCCGATGCCCAATGGGCTGGTTTGCAGAAGCGCTGAGCAACCCCCAACTCCAGCTCCACCTGGCGCAGGCTCTGAATCCCAAGCCTTAAGTGCTGAAGTTAGTGGCCAAACACAGACCTGTCCATGCGTGAAAACATGGGCCCAACAGCGCCTCCTACTGGAATCAATCAAGCAATTGAATTCCCCCAGCTAACCTGATCAGCTGGCTTCAAAGGGTTAATTCAGTCCTCCCTTTAACTTGATCCAGACCTCAACTAGGTATTTATAATTCCAATCATCCTTTCTTCTGACCATTCTAAGGCAGGTGCTCTTGGATAATTAGATCATGGCGCAACAGTCCCCACTAAGGAGCCTGCAAATTTCAAGGAGAAGAAAGATGCTTGCTCATAAAAAAGGACTTCTCTGATAAGCCTCACTAACTGCACTGATAAAGGCAGTGAGATCAGGCTCTTAGCTCAGTCGGAGCCAGGCTAACAGACTAGGGGGATGTCTATACGTGCTGTGCAGGTGAAGACGTTCTATGCGGGTGGGAGAGAGCTCTCAGTCAGCATAAAAACCCCACCTCTGTGAGTGGCAGAATCTATGTCAGCGGGAGAAGCTCTCCCGTGGACATGGTGCTGTCTGCATGGACAGGGGGCAGTTAGGTCAGTATAATTGTTGCTCAGGGAGTGTGGATTTTTCACACCCTGAGCGAGGTAGTTATCCCAACACAGGTTGGTCGTGTAGAACTGGCCTACTCTGAGTGTCACAGCTAAATTCAAGGTGGAACATAACATATTTCAAGGGACCATTCAAGGTGAAGGGGCCTGTTAACAACCCTCCAGTCTTAGGGAGGAAAGGAAGGGGGAAGACGGAGTTATTAGTGGGTTTCAGCTTGTTCACATGATCCATAAATTCAGCATCTCTCTTCAGTCCATGATTTTTATTGTCTAGCAAAGTTAACGGGCCACGTCTCCTTGAATGGTCCCTTGAAATATGCATTAACTACTTCTGTTCCACCTTGTATTTACCTGTGACACTGGGGTCCTCAGATCTGAAGAACTCTGTGCAGCTGGGAAGCTGGTGTATTGGACCAACTTCTGTTGGTGAGAGACAAGATATTGCCTCGCATACTTTGGGCTGGTCTACACTGGCGGGGGCTGTTTCGAACTAAGATACGCAACTTCAGCTACGCAAATAGCGTAGCTGAAGTCGAAGTATCTTAGTTTGACTTACCTGGCCGTCTTCACGGCGGCAAGTCCACTGCTGCGGCGCCCCCATCGACTGCACTTACTCCTCCTACGAGGTGGAGTACGGGCGTCGATTAGCGGATCGATTTATCGCATCCAGACAAGATGCGATAAATCGATCCCCAATACATCGAACACTACTCGCCGATCCTATAGACGTACCTTTGTCTCTCTAGACTGGAATAAGCTGCCAGTGTTTTCACCCATTTTCCGGGGTGGGACTGGGTTTGACTCGTCCTTGTCAACAGGAACGTGTGCAGCAGCAAGGGTTCTTAGGCCAGAATGATGTATGGGCTTCCGGATTGTGTATTGATTTTGGTGGGGTGCGGCCATCTCTGAGGCTAACAGCTGGGGCTATTTTCCTTTTGGTTGTGAAACACTACAAGGCAAACAATGGATGGAGGGCACAGGGGACATGCAGAATCAGTAAACAGCTTCCCCCGGCAAGTGGAAGAACAAGTTTCATCAGTGGGTGGATCAGGATTGATTGGTATCGGGTCACTTTCTTTTACTTACCCCCGGGCTGGAGTGGGCGTTACTTAAAGTCTTTTGCAACCATCATGCTGGGCGTAGTCCGTCCTGCTAGACTCCTCCCTACCCTGGGGAATAGGGTGAACTGTTTATTGTCCCTGCAGTTGTCTCAGAACTCCCCTAGTGGTTTCTGAAAATGTGAATCCACTCATGTTTTGTTTACTTGTATACACATTCTTTCTTTTAACCTCTACAGCACTAGGGCCAAATTAGCCAGTGGGGACATGGTGAAGTCTGCATCACTTGAAGTCTTTAAATCAGGCCTGGATAGCTGAGACAGAGATACTCTAGCTCAACCAGAAACTATGGGCTTGCTGCAGGAAGCACCTGATGACATTTTCAGGCCTGGGTTATACAGGAGGTCAGGGAGGCAGTGTGGTCTAGTGGACTGCACTGGGACTCAGGAGATCTAGGTCCTACTCCGGCCTTTGCCACGGGCCTGTTGGGTGATCTTGGGCCAGTTATGCCCCCGCTCTGTGCCTCAGTTTCCCCATCTGTAAAATGGGGATCATGCTCCTGACCTCTCTTGTAAAGCATTTTGAGATTGGCTGATGTACAGGGCCATAGAAAAGCTAGGGATTATTATTAATATAGTTCTGGCTTTAAAGGTCTACGATTGACATCCTGGCACCTCCCAGGCAGCCAGGCCTCCATTAGCCATCACCTTCCTTCCAAAAAACTCATTTGCAGAGAGCAGCATGGGGGCGGGGGGATGTAAGGAAAAGGAGGCTTGGACTACACAGTTTTGCAGCATGTGGCCCCCAACCAAGCAAAGCATCTGTGCACAGTCCCTTGTGCTCGCTGTCCTTGCTTCTGTCAGGAGTGATGTACCCTGGGGACTGTGACAGGGACTGCTGCCAGCTAGGAGACAGAGAATTTGCGGGGTTCAATTCTACTTTCTACCTTCCAGTTTTACTCTTCTCATCAGGCAATGTTTAGTGTTTCTAAATAGATTTTTTTAACCTGATGGCTGTTGTGTTGTTTCGGGGGGAGGGGTGTTATGGGTTTTTTTGGTTTTGGTAACCACTTTTGCTAAATACAGTGCAAGGTGTAAACCAGATCCATGTCCGAGTACTCAGCGTTCGGTACAATTTTATCATCTTTATGTGCAAAGCGCGTGAATAAAACCTTTCCCATGGGTTTCCCATCCCTCCTTGTGTTGCCCTTTAGGCTAGTTATGGCTTAGCAAACAACATTACATAAGATTTTCAAGACTGCCTACTGATTTTGGCTGTCCACCTTGAAACACCATAAAGGGGTTATGTTCACAGCACATACACAGAAAAGTTACATAGAAACATAAAGTACTGATACTGGAAGGTTGCAATGTAACACAACTTTATGTCTTAGAATTCAGAACAATAACACACAAAAACAGAGAGAGAGAAAGCAGGCTGCTCCTTAAGGCAGCGAGAAGCAGTTCAGCCCACCTTGCTTTAAGCTGGTTCTTTACCAGCAACTCTGCTCAAATGCTTCACTCAAGACTCCTCTAGCCTGCAAGCAAACCCAGGAAAACCCTTTCACTTAAAGTGATAGTTTCTAATTTCAGCCACTGTTTTCAATACACCACAAAAGGGACCTAATTTTCAGAGGGTACGTTGCTCAGCGCTGGTCTTAAAAAACAAACAAACAGAATGCTTTGGTGATTTTTGGTAAGAGATGAGGTTGGGTCAAAAATTCTTATCTGATTGGATTGGGAAGTAGGTGGATGGGTCTTGGAAGAGTAAGTTGGAGAAGCTGGATGGAAATCAGAGAAGCAGAGGGAGTGGTTGTATTCAGGGCCAATGAGGAGGGGTGAAGTGAATCCACAGAGTTTTGAAAGACAGGAAATCTGGTTCTAAACTGGAGCAAGAGATGGATAGGAAGCCAAGGCTGATCAATGGAGGATGGTGATGAAACGGCCCAACTTCCTGCAGTGACGGGGCATGCCAGTCACAGCACGACGAAGCAGGGATTGAAGGCTATTCAAGTCAGATTGCAATAAGTGAGACGAGAAGTGATTATGCCATGAATGAGGCAGGTCTGGAGTCTGGTAACATTCCAAACGCCACAGGCAGCAGAGTGAGTGTGAGAAGAGGCCAGAAGCGTAGGGTTGGAGGTGAACTCCTTGTATGTCTGGAGCTGGAGCAGATAAGGAAGGTGACAATGGAATCAGAGATCTAGGACAAAGTGAAGTTGATCTATGGAGAATGCAATAGACAGACCACGTCTGGAGAGGGAGACAAGTGTTATTCTTTGGGGCAGGGAGCGGTCTTTGGTTCAGTGTGTACGGAGCACCATGGGCTCTTGCTCCATGATGGCTCCTGAGGTGCTACTGCAATAAATAATAATAACACCAAGAGATGTGTGGGTGACGAATCCTCCTCCGAGGTGACCCTGCATTTTCCAAATCTGAAAGGCAGCCCAGAGATGGAAAACACCTGTTTGGACCCAGCTAGCCCATCGCCCAGCCCAGAGTAGTACATCCACCAGTCCTGAGTGTCCCACGCAATGTTCCCCCAGTGCCCTTTGGCAGGGCCGGTGCAAGGATATTTTGTGCCCTAGGCAAAACTTCCATCTTGCGCCCCGCCCCGCCCCCCCCCCAAAATCACATACATTATACACAGTACACGGTCACAGAGTAACATGTTATAGTTTAGAATTTATGTTTCCGCGCTTTAAGTTTAGCAAATTTAGAAACAATTTCCTCCAAGTCAATGCTGTGAGCAATGTCATGTTCTAGTGACAAGGTAGATAGCCCAACAAGTCTTTGTATTCACCATTTTATTTTCGCATCTACTTTTTATCACTTGACTTCGTAGAACTCGCTCACCCCACTGGCCACAGAACATGCGAGGGAAGTCAAGAGACGCGAAGAGACAATAACTGTTTAGGGACACTATACTGTCAGCTTAAGCACAGAGAATCCTGTGGCACCTTATATGACCTAACAATGTTGGACGCTGAGCTTTCCGTGGTAATATTACCTCACTTTCTCGTCAAGACGCAGTCATTGCTATGTTCCCATAATTGAATGTTCAAAATAGCATCTTGCAGTGATGACTCCTTTGGACTCATCTTGCAATACGCTTGCAATCACGCTACAAGCAACAGCATCGAATATCTTTGGATCCTTCCACTATGTATAAGCCACAAAGCTTCTCCTCTCAGATGTCAAATGAGCCATGTTCCATAATTAGCTTTGGTGTTTTTATTTTGCAACACTGTAAACACATCATTCAAAACCAAATACTCGAACGAATTTTCTGCATCAAGTGAATCTGTTCTCAACGAATGTATTGCTGTGTCAATGACTGCAAAGTAAAAGTTTACTATCTTTGAATTTCTTTCGGATCATAATAGGTTCGTCATTATCTTCTCTAATTTGAACTTACTTTCCTCTATCTTCTAATACGTGACTGATCTGCTTCAAAAAGTGCCGTACATCCAACTTCCTCCACATATTTCAACTGCATCTACAATGTTTTCCTCCAAAAGGCTGCGTTCGACCTTCTGCGGCCCCAACAAGCAAACTCTTGTTCCTTCCAAGTGAATTATATGGCATCACATATACAAATTCTTTGCCTGAAGTTTTTCGCTGGTTATGCGATCCAAACATTAGTCATACCACAAAACAAGAGGTAAACAAAATAACTTGGAACAAAAAGGTTTTTTGGTAAGACCTTTGCATCAACTCGTATGTATGCAAGAATGATCCCTGTAAGTAATTGTCCTTCATAGATTCTACAAGCACAATAGATGTCACCCAATAATGCAGATTGAAAAAGCTCTCCCCCAAGAAAGACCTAAGACAAATGCTGGAATACATAAACCGAAAGACTGTCCTTCACGAGGCACTACCCTCGATAACATGCCAATTTTACTCCATAAACAACATCAATAAGAATACTGAGACTAGCATTCAGTGTGCTCTATCAACTGGCTCAGCAAACAAGAGCATAGGACTAATCTACCTAAACAGTCCCATCCCAACTTTTGACTGCTTCTTGGTCACTCTGCGTTGATAGGTAGCGTCAGACTCGAGCCGGTATGGTTCACTACAAATCTTACAAACTGAGGCAAGGTTTCTGTCCTAGAGCTCTCGAGCCTGAGACTGCCGCCCTGCATCAAGTGGAGCACAGCCCCATGAGGAAGAGAAAACTCAAACAAATATCATGCTCTTCTGCATGATTTCCCCAACACCCTGGGTGCGGTCCCCGTCCCCCCATTCGTCGTCCTCGGAACTCACTTTCACCCTCACCGGCTATTTGACGAAGGCAGATCCCCCATGCGAGACATACCGTACCGTAACCTTTTCAGGCAAGCTCACCGGCACTACAGCTTACCTGCTTGTTCAGGCAAACAACAGCACAGCTTAAAATCAAGACGGCGCCAATGACTCAGGGGCCTGCAAAGCAAAATCTGGTCCCCTTCCCATAAAAATTTGCAATAACTAAGTAATCTATGTATAGAAATTAAAATCAGTGAATACATTCACAAGAATAATTTGTAATTAATTGAAAATAGAACTAAATACAATATTTAAAAACATAAAGTGTAATGTTGGTAGACATTTGCATTACATAGTGGCATTGCTGGTGATGTGATGGTTGGTACCAAGCGGGTGGCGAGCTGGGCTCTGGTTCAGTTCCCCCCACAGGGCTGGGCTCAGGATTATGGAGATACGGTCAGGTTCCACTCCAGAGACGTGCTCAAGAGCTTGGGTCCAGGCTGTTGGGCGGATGGGGTCAGGGGTTCCAGCTTCAGAGCGATCTAGAGTCTCGAGCTGGGTCAGGGCTGGGACATGGGGAGGGTTCCAAGCTCAGAAGGTACTGGCCAGACGCTAGGCTCAGGCCTGTGGGGGATGGTCAGGGTCCTGGGGCACTGGGCACTCATTGTCTCAGCTGCTGTTCCTCCAGCCGTCCAGCAACAAGGGGAGCAGGAGCAGGGACCAGCCAAGGACCAAGGGGAAGGAGCAACAGGCCACCTGAGCGACCCTGTGGGAACACTTGCTTATTCTTGCCCAATGCATGAGTGTGGAGTCCTCTTCTTCCTCCACCTCCACCAGAACTACGCTGAGGACCCGTGGGTCCCTGGCTGGCGCGGGGAAGTGCCCGACACCAGGGGCTGCCCTGGGCTGCCGGCCACCGCGGGGCCGCCCTGACCGGGGGAAGTCTCTGGGCTCGTCCGCCGCAGCAGCTCCCTTACCCGGGGCGCCCTGGGCTGTCGGGCTCCGCTCGTGGCTCCCCTGACCTGATTGGTGCCCCCTTGGGCTGCCGTCCGCGGCGGGGCGCCTGACCCGGGGAATGCTCCTGGGCTGATCCGGGGAGGACCCATCCTCCGCCGTCAGCACTGCTCCTGACCAGGGGGCGCCGTCGCGGCGTCCGGGCGCTGCGGCGCTTCCTGACCCGGGAATGCTCCTGTACTCGCGCCGGCACAGGTCCCTGTACTCGGTGCCGGGGCGCCTCTGGGCTCTGGGATCTGTCCGCCTCGGCTCTCCCTGACTTGGGTGCCCGTCGCTCCGGCTCTGCAGCGCCTGCCTCCAATGGCGCCTGCTCACGCTCCCTGACTCGGGCCCGTGGCCGCTACGCCGGGCTGGACGCCACTTGCCCTAACCTCTGGGGGCACCTGGGCCTGCCGGCGTGGACGCGGCTGTGCCCTGACCCCGGGGGTGCCCTGGGCTGCCGGCAGCTCAGACTACCTATCCAGCAGCGGCCGCTGCAACCATTTAAAAATTTTGGGGGGGGCACCGCTTTTTGGCACCCCCAAATCTTGGCGCCCTAGGCAACCGCCTAGTTCGCCTAAATGGTTGCACCGGCCCTGCCCTTTGGAGGCCATTCTACGCCCTAAGAGGCCTCACCGTGGAGATGTTTTTCCTCATCAGGTGGTTAAGTCAGAGGACTAAGACTCAGGCAGTGGGGGTTCACTCCCGGTTCTGCTGACTGTTACAGCCTTCCTGTCTAACCTGGGGTACGTCACTTTCCCACTGTAGGCCTCAGTTTCCCCAGCCTTTGTCTTGTCTATTTAGGCTGTGGGTTTTTTGAGACAGGGGCTCCCTCTCACTGTGTGTACCTACAGTTCCCAGCACAATGAAGCCACGATCTCAGTTGTAAACCTTAGGCACTACAGTAACATACAAAATAATCGTGACAATCCGGTTCCTTTTCTTAACTCCCTTTTCCCCCTGCTTACACCCTCATGGATCCCCCTAACCAACCTCCATCCTCTGTGTTTACCCACTTCACACCCTTGCCAGCAGTTCTCCCATCTCCCGGGGTTAAAAACTTAGAAGAGGAATAATTCTCAGCGAGCCCAAACAACTGCAAAATTCCTGTTGAACTGGCTGGGGCCTGTTTTTGACCTAGTGACTCTTGATCTGTGATGCGGCTCAGCTTCCGTTCCCGTAAATGGTTAGATCTGGGTAAGCCAAGCAACACAGAAGAAACTCTGTGTGTGTGTATGTGTGCGTGCGCGCGCACGCATGCGCGCTCATGCGCATGCCTGTGTGTGTGCACGGTACACCCTTGGGTGTGTCAAGAGGATTGTATGGATCACTCAGGGATCCTCATCCCTTTTTTCCTGGAACTCCTGCCATTTCTATCTATCTTCAGTACTTCTGTGGCCCACATCCCTGGAATATCTGAGCACCTCGCCATCTTCAATGTAGTTATCCTCACAACACAAGGCAGTGTTAGTGCCCTCATGTTATAGATGGGGAAACTGAGGCACAGAGAGGTTAAGTGACTCACCCAAGGTCCTAAAGCAGGAAGTCAGTGGCAGACCCAAACTCTCCCAACTCCCATACCTGCATATTAACCACCAGCTCATCCTTCCTCATCACAGCCTGTACCCCCGAGGGCTGGCTGTTTCTCAACATGTCTCTTATTTACTCATCAGGCCCTACTACCAGCATGGACGAGAGCTAGAAAATAAGGAAGAAGCTGGGGGTCCAAGAGGGGAACTGCCCCTCCTTTAGCTTGTGTTAAAGGTACCTTTAACACAACACCGTGCGGGAGGTTTTCGGGGATTTTCTATTTATGCAGCACCACAGGCATTGGTGGTGCTTTCCAGACACATGAGAAAGCAGGGGGTGAGATTCTGATCTCAGGGCTTGTGTATGCTTGAAACACGACAGTGGCGCTGCTGTAGCATGTACCTACCCTACGCCAACAGAAGGGGTTCCAGCATCAACCTAGCGTCATCGGCGCAGAGACATGTGCCAGCTTCACTATGTTACATAGCCACGGAATTAAACTGACCTAATTTTCTAATATAATCCATTGTAAAGCCTGTCACTGACTTCAATGGAGTAACTCACCAGTGTAACAGATCCAAATCTGGTCCTACGGTCATTGATTAAAGTGGAGTGACTCCAGTTTTACACCATCATAACTGAGATCAGTGTGGCCCTGGCTCCACTGATGAAGTGGGATGACTCTAGAGTTACCTTCAGTGTAACAGAGATCAGAGATGAGGCATGCATCTGATGAAGTGGGTTTTAGCCCACAAAAGCTTATGCTCAAATAAATTTGTTAGTCTCTAAAGTGCCACAATGTCTCCTCCTTCTTTTTGGTGATACAGATGAACACGGCTACCCCTCTGAAAAGAGATCAGAGTCTGGCCCTGACTATTAAGTGGCCTGCCTGCAGATTTACACCAGCATCACAGAGCAGTGTGCCCTCGTGCCACTAATTAAACGGAGTCCGTCCAGATTGACACCAGCCTAACTGAGCTCAGTGTGGCCCTGACTTTATTGATTAAGTGGAGTGACTCCAGATTGACACCAGCCTGAGATCAGAGTCTGGCCCGTGGGTGTGAACGCACCTTTGCCCCCCCGTCCCGCCGCCGCCCTTCCAAACTGATCAACCCACGAGCCCGGCTCCGACTCCTGCTCCGGCTTCACCCGCACCCGGGGCTCCGGCGCGGCCGCTAACAATCCCCTCCGCGGCCCTGAAGAAGAGTTCAGTGA
>NC_133779.1:48599371-48764579 GCF_003597395.2 Chelonoidis abingdonii
CCCCCCCCCGCCAGCCCCACTGACCCTGCTCCCACCTCTGCCTGCCCCAGGGACACCCGCCCCGCCAGCCCCACTGACCCTGCTCCCACCTCTGCCTGCCCCAGGGACCCCCCCGCCAGCCCCACCGACCCTGCTCCCATCCCTGCCTGCCCCCACCTCTGCCGGCCCCAGGGGAGCCTCCCCCACCTCTGCCAGCCCCAGGGACACACACACTCCCCTGCCAGCCCCATCGACCCTGTGCCCACCCCTGCCTGCCCTAGGGGAGCCTCCCCCACCCCTGCCAGCCCCACCAACCCGGTCCCACCCCCAGGGATCCTGCCTCTATCCCTGCCACCCCCAGGTGAGCCTCCCCCCAGCGACTCTGCTCCCACGCCCAGGGGATCCTGCCCCTACCTCTGCCAGCCCCAGGGGATCCTGCTCCCATTTCCTGCCTGCCCCACTGACCCTGGTCCCACCCCCAGGGACTCCCCCACACCTAGGGATCTTGCCCCTATTCCTGCCAGCCCCAGCGAACCTGCTCCCACCCCTGCCAGCCCCAAGGGACCCTACTCCCGTCTCCTGCCTGTCCCACCCCTAGGCACCCTGCCTCCACTCCTGCCTGCCCCAGGGGACCTGCCTGCTAGACCCCAAGAACCCAGCAACCCTGCTTCCACCTCTGCCAACTCCAGAGACACCTGTGGGTTGGTCCCACTCCTGCCTGCTCCAGCAACCCTGGTCCCACCCACACCAGCACTGGGGACTCCCCTGCCAGCCCCAAGGACCCTGGACCCACCCCCTCCCCGTGCAAGCCCCAGTGACTCCCCTGCCAGCCTCAGAGGACCCTGCTCTCACCTTTTCCTACCCTGCCAACCCCAGGGGCCCTGCCCCCTCCCAACCCCAGGGACCCCCACAGACCCAGCAATCTTGGTCCCACCTCTGCCAGCCCCAGGGATGGCCCCCAACCAGCCAAAGAGGGGACCTTTGTCCTGTGCCTGCCATGATAGGAGATCCGCTCTGCTAGCACCAGGGAACTTTCCTCCCCTGCCTGCCAGCCCAGGGACCCTTATCCCATCCCTTCCAGCTCCAGGGAATCCCCCTGCCAGTCCCAGGGACCCTCCTCCAGGGGACCTTCTGGGCCCGTTCCATCCCTGCCAGCCTCAGGGGATCCCCCTGGCAGTCCCAGGGACCCTCTGGGCCTCATCCCATCCCTGCCAGCCCCGGGCAACCTTCTTCCTAAGACCTCTCCCATCCATACCAAATATACCCAGAGTCAGACCTCTGGTTTCAGCAGTGGAAGGTTCTTCCCTGTGATGAAACTGACACTTCCTGTCCTAAGGGGAAGGGGGTTGCCAGGTTGGGGCCTGGTTGTGTGTGTTGTGGGAGAGAGGCTGGATTTGTGGGCTACAGTGCCTGTGATCCAAACTGAAAGGTGTTGGGGAGGCTATTTTCTTTGTCCCCACTTGTGTTAATTGTTTTTCTTGCTCGGTCAGTTCCGCTTGTAGATTACACATCCCAAATGTCCCTCAGTCACACCCCTTCTGGGACCACTGTGTGTGCACCCCCTGCATTTGGCCTAGAGGTGCACAGGGGAGGGGAGCACCCACTTAATGGGCTGTGTTTTAGCCTCTGTGTTGAGGTGGAGCTGGAGAGGGGAGGTCACTGTGGGTGGAGGGAGGAGATGGGTAGGGGTGCATGGGGAAGGCCTTCTCTCACACTGGGAGTAGTGAGCGAGTAACAGCGCTAATTGTTTCAAGGACTATGGGGAAAATGTATTCAGCTGCATTACTCTGGCTGGGGCTTGGGTCAATATTGACCTAGGGCTCTGTCTGTTTGCCGGCTGTTATTCCCATGGCACCAAGGATCCAATCCAAAGGCCATGAAAATCACTGGAAAGGCTCCCCCGGGGACCCCAGCGGGCTTTGGATCCAGCCCTGAGGGTGGCCCTGAAGATCCTTGTGCTCCAGGAGGGAGTCAAAGAGGCCCAGCCCGTGACAGGATTGGGCCTGTAATAAAATAGAGGTGGTGTATGCCCTATGGGGCTGATTTTCAGAAGGCATTCAGCTCCCCTCCCCCCCCACATGAAGTCCATGGGAGCTGGGAGTGCCCAGCGTCCCTAGGAATCAGGGCCTAGGTCACAAACAAACATAAAACGTGAAAACAAAAAAGCTCCTGTTTGCGCCTTCCATGCAGAGATCTCAAATGTTAGTGAACAAAGCCTCCCCTCCCAGGGCTAGGTCAATACCCTCCCCATTGTACCGAGGGGGAAACCAAGGCATGAGGGAAGCGGTTTACCCAAGGCCATGCAGCAAGAACCCAGGCGTCCTACCTCTCAGTCCCCACTGCTCTGCTGAGGAGGGACTTGCCCACACATGCAGTTACTTGGGAATAGCTGTTTGCACTTTAAATTCACGCCCTACTTTAATCTAAATTAACTACGCCCTAAATCCCTTTACAGAGAGAAGAATAGACCCTGAGCCCCAGTCCCCACTGCTCTGATTAGTGTATCCTGCTCCCTCCCAGGGGCAGGAATAGAATCCAAGAGTCCCGCCTCCCCGTCCCATGCTGTAACCACTAGACCCCACTCCCTGTAGTGACAGGAACAGAACTCGGTTCACAAGCTTTTTGAGGCAGAAACTGTCTTTTTGTTATGTGTCTGTGCAGTGCCTAGCACCATGGGGCATGGGCCTTTAGACGGTACTGCAACACAAATAACCACACAGGTGTCCTAACATCTAACGCCCCCTTTCTCTACCCACTAATCCACCCTGCTTCTCAGAGGTAGGGATATTCACAGGTCCTGTCTCCCTTTGCCCCCCTGCTGGGCAAGGAACCTAGGAGTCCTGACTTTAACCTCCTTGTCTCTCCCCGGATCAGCTGCTGCCCCCTCCCCTTCCTCTCTAGGTGGGGGTCTTTAATAGGTTAGTGTCCCTTTGACCCGAGGCTTGGGCCTGAGAAAAATAAATGTGCTAGCCCGGCTGAAGCAAGGCAGGTGGGTATTTCCCACTTAGCAGCTCTGACATTGATTTCTTAAGGACCCTTGGTATTCTCTGTCTCCCTCCTTGTTTCCCCCCAGCAGCCTCCTTTGATTTCACGCCACACAGTCAGACAGAATAATAGTAAGCAGGTAAACTGAGGTCCACATGATGCTTATAAAAAATAATGCATCTCCCTCATTTTCCAATGCCGGTCTCGCCCTCTCCCTAGATATCAGGCTGGCCCCATCCCAGCAGCTGGTGGGGCACTGGGCCTCCATTAACTTGGTTTCCAGTGTTGCCTCCCAGCTGCCCCCCCAAGAAAGCATGGAGTCCTCCCAGGAGGACATTGCAGAAGCCAGGCCGACAGCTGCCAACCTGGAGCAGATCCTACCCCCGGAGGTGCCTTCAGCCGAGACCTTTAGCTGTGATCCAGCACCCTGCCCTCACCCATCCCTGGAGCACCAGGCAGGCCAGCTGGGGATGCTGTCTGGGGAGTATCTGCAGATGTGTTTAAGCAGCATGGGAGAGTCGTCTTTGCACAGCAACCTGGCATCTGCTTTGCTACCTGCAGTACCTTCCTCAGACGTTCCTTTGCTACCAGCCAGCACGCCCCCATCGCCTGGGGCCTCCTGCATGGGTGAGTCGTATCATGCCAGTTTGGATGTCCTAGGCTCTGCTTCCCCATACATTCAGCCCAACCTTGCAGTTCAAGAAGCCTAGTCCCCGGGTTAGTCTTTAAGGCTACTGTCTGAGGCTGCAGGTTGCCTGAAATGCTAGCTGTAGGAGAGATGAGAACTGCTCCCATAATCGGTTGTTAACTCTGAAACCTACTGACTGAAAAACCCATACATTGGCCTTGTTAGCTAGTCTGGCAGAGGGGGAGGAGTCTGGCATAGGGGGAGGAGTCTGTTCAGAGCTGGAACTCGACAGAGGTAGGTTTTGTTCCTCGCTTTTCCGCTGGTGGGCTAAGTGACCTTTAGGGCCCTCTTTATGCTGGTTTCCCCATTACACAGATGGGGCTAATGATCCTAATTCTCTTTTGTAAGAGGCTTTGAGCTCTAGGGATGGAAAGCGCTAGATAATAGCGAGGGGCGGTTACTAAACAGACCTGGTTGCCATTCTTTCAGAAACCAACGCGGCAGTGGATCCCGAGACTGGGGAGTGGGCACTGGCCTAACCCTGTCCATCCTGCTGCTTTTCAGAGGACTGATCTCTTCCTGTGGCCGGCCGCACCTCAGATCCGCTTCTCTCCTCCCTGGTGCCATGTCCTTCCGAGCTGGAGTAGTGACCCCCTGTTCAGCGTCCCAGCGATACTCCCTACGTCAGGGGTCTCAAACCCAAATCACCACAAGAGCCACATGTGGACTAGCACGTTGGCCCGAGGGCCGCGTCACTGACACCTTTTCATATAAAGATACAAAAGCCCCTGCTCTGCCCTGGCCCTGCCCCCACTCTACCCCTCCATGAGGCCCCGCCCCAACCTGCCTCTTGCCCAAGGTCCCCACCCCATCTCCTCCTCCTCCCTGCCCCTATTCCAACCCCTTCCCCAAATCCCTGCCCCTGCCTCACCTCCTCCCCAGAAAGCGCTAAGGAAGCACCTGGAGGTAGGCAGAGAAGCAGGAATGCAGCATGCTGGGGGTGCGGCAGCTTGGCAAGCTGCAGCAAATAACCCCGGGGCCGCGTGATTGAGACCCCTGCCCTACATAATGGGGGACATTAACCGCTTTCCTGTTAATATGCTCCAGGGAGCAGTATTTAGAATGGCAGAGAATAAACCCAACATCAAAAAACACAAGACCAAAGCTAGAGGGTCCCACAGCAGAACCCCCTAGAGCCAGTGTACCCCAAACACTGCAGAGGAAGTCTGGCTTCAGTAGTTTGAAGTTCAGGCCTATGTCATGTCTGAAAAGGAATGGAAAAGCATCCGGAAACCTTCCAGATTCACACCTAAGCCCTTTGTACCTTCCAAGCACTTTACTTCCCACCCATCCTCCATTCTAGCAAAATCAGTGGCACCTTTGCAACCTTTTCTAGGCAGGAGCTGGGCACCTGTGAAATGCAGCCAGCTCTGGGCTGGAACACAGCAGCACCACATATGTTGTTATGGTCTGTGTGCATCCCACAGGGACAATTTGGCCAGAAGCTGGGGGGAATTCAGGCTAATTTTTTTTTAAATTGCAATTTGGGTTGTCTGAGTTGGGGCCCCCACTGTCAAAAGATCAAGCAGGCACCCTCTGAAAATCAGGCCCCTTTAAAGGGGTCTCAGAGTGGGCGTTCAGCGGGAAAAGAGGATCCCCTTTACGATCTCTGCTTCTCTCCCTCCACCCTGCCCATCTTCCCCTCCATCATTCCGTCCCTGCAGCAGCTCCTGCTGCTCATGGCTTTCACTCTCCCATGTTCCCCTTCCTCATGGCAAATCCTGTAGCCTCCCTGCAGATCGAGGGCCCCGTTCAATCTCTAGGTATGTCCTTAAGACTGCCTGACTGTTCAGTCTACATCCTTCAGCGGCGATCTTCTTGTGCCCCCAAAGCTTTGGGCACCTCCCTGATGGCTGCTGTTGGGTGGCATTGTCCAAGCATTTCCATCAGCACCATTAGTGAACAAACCCTGGTGCCAGATTACAGCTGTGCTGAAGTCCCATAGAAATGGGAAACCAGACCACCCAGCTGCCCTGTTCCCCATCACACCTGCTCACAGGTGTACCGCCCCACACCCGAAAGTCCCTTATCACATTTGCAAATCTTGATCTTTGCCATCGACCTGTGGGTAGGTGGATCTGGGCTTCCACCCTACGGTTGAGAGGTGCTTGAGAAGAACCTGTGGGATATAGAAGGCACCAACTGCAGCCTTAAAGCAGTGAAACGCCATTCTGTTGCTTCCGCTCATGCGAACATTTGTTTTTCCAAAGGCTGGTTTTAGCCAGCTCTTTTTAAAAGAACACAGTTATCTGCTTTTTTATATACACTTTAGAGAGACATCAGTATTTGTCCTAGAAACACAGATCTCACAGCCTGTCTGGTAAAAGTTAGGGGCCAAAACCTCATCTAGGGTTCCATGCATTCCTTTTGCAAGCATGTTATGCAAGCTGCAGGGTGACGGGATAACAAGCTGGTAAGCCAGTGTTGTATACTAAGAGCTGTTCCTCCCTCTTAAAGAGGCATTTCATGGTCAGAAGAGAGAATTGGCACCTACCACCGCTGCAGAGGATTTTTTTTTTTGGCCCACTAGACCCTGCCACACATTTATTTTTCTTGTTCACGTGTCACTTGCAATGCACCAGCTGCAATGTTCTTGTCAGGGGTGAGTGGTTCTCCTATAGGAGGTGGTGATGGTAGATGTGGGTCAACCCAACACCAAGTGCTATCAACAGATGAATTCCCCTTGACTGCAGAGGACTGTGGATGGGGGCTTAAGAGAAAGCATGTCGGGGAGGGAGGGCTGTTGCATTTTTGTCAGTGGGGGAAAATAAATAAATAAAGGCTCTTTTACTTTCGTAAGTTGCAGAGCTTGGTACAGTCACTTTGAACTACGTAGAGGTTCTTGTATCAACAGAGTGGAGCAGATTAAAAAAAAATAATCAGGCTTTCTATCCTGCGGGAAATTCCAGTATTTCTGTATCTGTTTGCAGGCTGATTTGAGGAAAAAAACCTGTCTCAAACCTTTTAATGAGCATAAGAATGGCAATACTGGGTCAGAGCAATGGCCCATCTAGCTCAGTATCCTGTCCAAAGAGTTCTAAAAAAATTCCAATTTGCAAGTGTCTAATTGTTGTGGGTTGATACTAAGCTCTCTGCCTTCTTGAGAGGCTGCAATGACTGATGGGAGTTATAGTTCTGGGATTCATGCTTGCCTGTGGGTTCAGTTCACTGGTTAGATTACATTTCCCATGAACCACTGTAGCGTCATGCTGCTTGATGTATCATGGAAGAGTAGTCCAGGCAGGAGGCACCATGGTAGCTCAGGGAGACAGAGTGTTTAAATTTTCCTGCTGGAAAGTGTCCATATAGGTGAAACCCCCTTTCCTGACAGGAAAGTGTTTCTTCCCACTATTCTTCCAACCAGCCTGAAAAGAGAGAAAAAAAAATCCGAACTGCATCAGGCTCCTGGTGTGGTCTCATCTGCAGGAACAGCCAAAGGAAGATGAAGCCACCAGCAGCATGGAATTCCTGCCTGACTCCTTCAGGCTTGCAGCCCTGCAGCATGAGCTTGGGGTTGCTTTAGCCCAGAATCATAGATACAGAAACATCACAAGGCTGGCAAGTTCAGTGCCAAAGCCTGCGAGCACTCAGCACAAGCGTGTGGGGTTTGATCTACAACGAACACTGGAGCCGAGCACCAATTGATCCTGTCTTTTTAACAATCATCCCGCTGGAATCCTGAGGTGGAAAGTCCCACAGGTTAGACGCTCCATGTCTATAGCGCTGTGAAGCGCACCCAGGCTCCTGGGGTGAAGCCCTGGCTGCTGTGAAGTCAACGTGAGTGGTGCCCGGTGACAGGATTTTGTCACTAGAGCATATCTGCACCACGCTGTCACAGCAATGTCTGAGGCCTACTGGGTGACCATGAGCAAATCACTTCCCTGCTCTGTGCCTCAGTTCCCCCACCCCCCTCCAGTAAAGTGGAGATAATGACATTGAATTCCTTTGGTGAAGAGAGCTAGATAGCATTAGAGGTTATTACTGTTATTCATAGACAGAGCAGACAGTTGTCCCATTCAATAACTTAATTAGCTGGTGGGGGAGGGGAGTGCATAAGTTCATCCCAGAAAGGGGCAGTGCCCTCCATGCTAAAGCTCTCTCTGCTCCCCCTTACACTGCTAGACCTGTGTGCAATATATCACAGCCAGCCACTCCCCCCAGACAGCTGGAGGCATGGAGCCAGAATGGATCCCTTGTCATAAAGGCAAGAACCCTTTAGATTAGAAATGGGACTGGACCAGAAACTCATTCAACCACCCTGGAGCCGTAGCGTTTGGATTCCAACACTGGGTCCCACCTCTACTTTAGGACTGTACCTAAGCTGATGTGACTAACTCACCTGTTTCTCACATCACATGGCAGCCAGGATAGCACTAAATAACGCTACAGAACAGCTGGCAAACATGCCTTGTCTGAGATCCAGAAGTAACCTGTACCTGCTGAGACACCAGTTTCCACAGGCCCAGAGCCAGCAGTGAAGCTAGGCTCGGCTTGATTCTCCACTCTCCAGCATCTTGCTGGGGATGGAGCTGACTCAGACATTGCTCCCTTAGCAACACCCATGTTATTGCACCATGATAGACACAGCTCAAACCCAGGCAGAGAGGATGCTACTCTACTACCTTGCACCTTAAGCTATTTGGTAACCATTAAAAATTCATCACAAACATATTGGCGTGACATATAGGAATTATTTCTTCCCCTGGGGAAATGCAGCCAGTTCTGGGGCTGAACACTGTAGCAGAGCAACAGTAGAGTCATCCAGAATGGGGAGCGACATCAGGTGCCAACAGAGACTGCGGGGAGAAAGGTAAGTTCCAGCGATTTGGAATTCAGCTGGGACACTCACTTTAAACAGCTTCCCTTGTACCCAAAATGGCGTTGGGCAATTCACTTCACCTCTCATCCGATCAACTACCCCTCCAGCAACAGAATCCCACCTAGCCCCCAGCTGGGACACTGCATCAGACCACCACACCAAATCGGCCATGACCAGTTCTTCTATGGGTCTGCCATGTAGGCACCAGCCAAGCCAGGTTCACCTGACAGCTCTTATGGGATTGGCTTTTTACTGTGACCCACCCAAGAGCCAGAAGCCCTGGATTGTAAAACTAGTTGGAAAAAAAATTAAAGACAGGCTACCAGAGAGCTGGGACCCAATCTGCACTAGAGAAAAGAAACTAGGATTTTGTTTCCCAGCCAATGGTGACATCAGCAAAGACTTACCCCCTTTCAATAATTTGTACTTATCTCCACCATTATCCCTGGTGGATGTTCCTGCAATGAAGCTGGAATGCCCTTTGACCCCTGGGTCTTGCTGACCACAATGGTCAGTCCCGGCTGAGCAGGACACATGAACATTTATTTCAATCCGTGGGGCAGCGATGGTCTTTGTTCACACAGCAGCCAGCCTGGGGCCCGACACCACTCGAATATACATTTACCACCAGCCTGGCCCTACATAAGTACAAAGCTACCAAAAGGCAGAGAGGTCTTAAAAAAATGTTCTTTAATTGGTCCAAAAGGCAGATCAAAAGATAGAAGCATCTGAAGAAAACCTGTGATCACCTCTCAAACACAGAGTGAATTACATACAGCAGAGTGAGGGTGCTTGGTGAGATTTCAAGTAACATGTTCAGAGCTGGCTCCTCTGAGCAAACTCGGAGTGAGAATAGGGGCGTAACAGCAATGGGACCTGGAACTTGCCAGCTGAGGGGAGTGCTTGACACTCTGAATTTAGAGCTTTCAGGCCAAGATTTTCAAAAAGGGACTGGTGATTTTTTGGGCACCCCACCTGAGGTACCTTAAAGGAGGCCCTGTTTTGCAGGCAGGGCCAAGCACTGATAAAAGAAATAAAGATCTGGCCCCTTTTAAGTGGACTCATGCTGGACACCTAACATTGATGCATCCCAAGATCATTAGTTCATTCTGAAAAGCCTCTGCCCTATTGGCAAAAGGCAACTTTTTAGCCGTCCCAGGTACAGTTAGAATTCACGGGCAGCAGATTGCTGCAAGCTCACCAGTGAGACAGAGTGTTAGAACAACATGACAACATCTTCTCCCGCCAAGGAACTGCTGACATTACAAAACACTCCAGTGGGTGGCACGTGCGGGGTGTAACTAGGTTGATCTGCTCACATGCTGGTGATTTATACAGCAAAGGCATGTTGCCTTTTGTGACCCAGCCTTTGAGGGAGAAGATGACTAGTGGTTTCTCCTTTTTAAAAAGGAGAGAAGATCATTTCTCCCAGTGGTGAACACGATCAACCCCGCTGTCGAGCCACAATCCCTCGCTGGCTGGTTTAAAACAAGAGCAGCAATTAAAACCAGAAGCGTGGTAGCACCTTGCAGAGTGCCCTAGGGGAAGATTCTGTATTTGTGAACGCCGGGTCAGGTGCGCTGATGGGTTGAGTGAAGGGAGAAGCTAGATACTGGCCTAGAAACTGCTAATGCTTCTGACCCCTTAAGTGAGGCATTTCTCAGGCAGGCCCTGCCGGATCCCAGCCCTGCCATGGAATGTATTCTAGAGCCCCCGGGGAGACCCTCAGTGCCAGATACCCCCCCCCCCCCCAAGTCTTTTAGAAGCAGTAAGGGAGAAGTGGATCAGTCCATCCTCAAGGCATCAGACAGCCGAACAGCCATGAATACAGGGCGGGTCTCCTGCCCACCTCCCCAAGCCGAGTGTTGAAGAGCCAGGATCCAGGGTGCAGAGGTAGGATTCCAGATCATTGCACTATTCCCCTCTGAGCTGGGAGTGACGAGGGGTCAGGACCGTGGAGATAGAGAAGAGGACACGCAACCATGGCTGTTAATAAATAAAGTTCCCAGGAGCAGCCACTTCAGGAGCCTCGGGGAAGCCCGAGGGGCTGGCGAGAGAACCGTGCCCGGCACTAGCTGTTTCTGAGTCCTGCCCATGTCGATCAGTTGATGGGCTGATACTGGGAATGCCGTTTCCTCTGCGCGAACAGCACCACAAGGCCTCCCGCCAGGAGGAGCACCACAGGGGTGCCCAGGGCCACAGCCACGATGGCCATCACGAGGGGAGAGAAGGCGTCTTTCGGGGGTGCGCCAAAGCCGAGCAAGGCAGACCTGGGGGAGGCAGGGAGCAAAGGAAGAGGCTAGCCAGCGATGAAGTGGCCCGTCTGGGTCAATCAACTGAGTCCGATGGCCTCCTTCCTGCCCACAACAGGGACAGAGGACAGCCTTGGGAATAAGGCACTGGGCTTGGAGACCTGGGTTCAAATCCTGCCTCTGCCCTGCAGGCCAGTCACTTCCCCTCTGTGCAGAGACAGTTGGGGGGAGTGTGAAGTAGCCTGTGGCAGAGGAAGCTACTTGGAGAGCAGGGAGAAGTGGGGCTCAGTGACTGACCTTTCCAAGCCACAGGCCTGTTGGGAGGGGGAGGGGGCAGCAGCACTGAGCCAGAAGCTGTCAGCCAGGAGCTCTCCAGGGCAGGGGCTGCACCGTCCATGCACAGCACCTAGGACTCTGCAGGGGTAGTGGGTAGAAGATGGTGGGGAGATACCACTCACCAGCTCAGGTAGCCCTTCTCAGTGTAGATCTCCCCATCCTCACCGCCAAAGGAGATATTGATGGCGGCAATGCGGTGGCTGAGCCCCAGGCCCTCCCCAAAGTAGGCGTGCGCGATGCTGGGCCCCGGCAGTGTCTGGTTGGTTGTCTGCAGGGGGCGGTAGCGGCAGTGGATGGCGTTCTCCCGACTGGCCTCCCTGGAGCCGTATGCCGTTGTCTTCCACTGGAAGAAGCTTGGGCCGATGCTGTTATTGCGGGACTCGGACACCAGCTGGGCCATCTGCCCCACCCAGAGAGAGGGGAGAGAGCAACATGTTAAGAGGGCAGACAAAGCAAGGACATGACGAGCAACTGCTTTCACGCTGGAGCAAGGGAGCTGGGAGCCAGGACTCCTGCGGTCTGGCCCCAGCACTGGGAAGGAGCATGATCTAGTGGTTAGAGCGGTGGGAGGGCAAGAGCCAGGATTCCTTCCAGCGCCCAGGACAGAATCCAGAGAGCACACCCTGCTGGTCAAAGCTGAGCGCCAGGAGCCAGGACTTCTGGGTTCCTTTCCCAGCTTTGGCACTGACTCAGGCAAGTGACTTCACTTTCTCCATCAAAAGACAAAAATTGCAACCCAACAAGCAATGTTTCTCAGGAAGTTTTCATTTTCCAGCCAACCCGGACTTAAATCTGCGTGTCCTCCCCTGCCAATATCACCACCTCTTCAGGTCACTAGGGCCATGAAGCACCAAGGGCCTCCACCTCTACCACTTGAGGTGAAGGAGGAACTCCACCCACTGTCACTTGTAGTAGACTCTTACCCTCAATGTGTGTGTCAGCCATTAGAATAGGATACCCCCTCCCCACCCCACCAACATGGATCATATTCACTCCTACTCCAGCCTCTTCCCTCCCCATTCTGTTCTATATTGGCTCCTAAATGGCGCCCATTACTGTGGTAGCTGAGCTTCTAACTGGCATCTGTCTAAGCAGCCGGATGACTTTCAGCAGCATAGTGCTCCCTAGCCCTTACCTCAAAGATAGTGGGCGTGTACTCATCATCAATGGACCGCACAGATTGAAGCCTCTTGCGCCCGCCTTTCTCCTCCACCGTCACCACCTCCAGCATGAAGCGAGAATGGTTGCCGCGTGGAGCCACGTTGTCCATGATGAACTCCACCTTGGAGCTGTTGGCGGTGTGCAGGAGGCAAGGGAGGGGGCTGTCCCGGCCACCCTGCTCGTAGGCTGTCACCTGGAGGCAGAGGCATAGGAGAGGAATAGCACGGTCCAGTGGGCCAGGACTCAGAACTTATGGGGTCTGCTCCCAGCGCTGCCACTCACCTGCTGGGTGATCTTGGGCAAGTCACTTCCCTTCTTTATGCCTCAGTTTCCCCTCACACCCTCCCTCGTCCATTCAGGTTGTCATCTCTTTCAGGCAGGGACTGCATCATGTCTGTGCAGCAGCCAGCACTAGGCGGGTACCCAGTGCTACCATAACAAGTGTTACAGCAAGGATATGGGGCAACAAGTGTTACAGCAAGGATATGTCATCACGACACCCCTTATAACTCCATACGCCCTACAGCGACCAGAAGGAGCCTACGGTGATGAAACTATGCCAGATTACCCAGCCTAGCAGCGTTACCATTGGAATAACAATGCACCTGAAGCCCTGGAGGATTCACCATCTCTTCCAGCCTTTAAGTCAAGCCCGAATGTCTCTCTTAGGGAGACACACGAGCTCCCCGAGAAAATATGGGCTGCATGCAGAAATTGCTAGGCAAGGTTCTCTGGCCTGTGTTATACAGGAGGTTTGACCAGAGAATCAGAATGGCCCCTTCTCACCTTAATCTATGAACCCTATGAACCTCCTCCCAACAGTCTTTGCGGCTTGGAGAAGGTCCGAGAAACCATTGGGTCTTGCTAGGCCACTGGGGAACCAGTGAGGAGTGGCTCATCCTCCAGGGAACGCGCTCGCACTACAGCACATGAGAGTGGGAGCCAGGACTCCGGGGTTCTATTCCCAGAAGGATAGAATAGGGGGTTTGGTTTCTGGCAGTCGGGAAGCAGGTCCCAACGCAGCCCCGCCTAACCATGGCCCTGCTGTAAGCTCAGGGAAGAGGCGAGGGCAAGGGTACATAAGGGGGGGTAGGGGTGGGGAATGCAAACGAGGCTGGGGAGGGGACCAGAGGACCAGCACAGGACAGGGAGAGAGTCGACAGCAACAGAGGAGAGGCAGCTAAGAGGCTGGCAGGGGGCTGGGGGGTGCATGGAGAGCG
Source organism: Chelonoidis abingdonii (assembly GCF_003597395.2). Lineage (NCBI taxonomy): Eukaryota > Metazoa > Chordata > Testudines > Testudinidae > Chelonoidis > Chelonoidis abingdonii. The sequence goes on from NC_133779.1 coordinate 48,612,812, forward strand.
TGTAGCATCTCCCCAATGGCACAGGGGGTAGACCCAAGAATGCCCAAGGGGCCCAATCCTGAGCCCCTGGGAAGCCTCCCATCAGTTTCAGTGGGCACTTGGACGGGTGGCGGCAGACTCCTCTCCCGGGAAGGAAGCAGCATGAGGGAGAGCCGCCTCACCTGAAAGGAGATGGTGCCATTGCCAAAGGCCCCCCCGGGGTCCGAGGTGTCCACCCCCTGGAACCTGGCCGTGAGCGCCGTCTGGTTCACGGTGCGGTTCACGCTCTGCCAGGAGAAGCCAGCCAGGTCGTAGGTGGGGTAGAACGGCTCCTCCTGCCCCTTGGAGAGGGCCGACACATTGGCCCCGTTGTACTCGAACACCTGGAAGCAGGAGGGAGAGGGGCCTCGGTTTGCATTGGAAGAGACTTTAAACACCACCTCTCCCCTGCACATGCACCGTTGACCCCAGCCCCTAGGCAATGCAGGGCACCATGCCTGTTCCGCCTATTTCCCCAGACTACTGAGGGAGGCACCCTCCATTGCAAACCCCTCCCCCTCCTTTCATCCCACCCGCATGCTCACTGGGGCTTGTTCCCCTCCTCCCTCCCCAGCCCCAGGAAGGAGCTGCCTCCTGCCAGAAATTTAAAGGCACAGCACACAGGCTAAGAGGCAGCAGAGTTTCCCCAACTTGCATCCACAGCAGGGTTCCCACCACCCAGGAAGCAGATAGGGGACAGCACACTAGAGAAGGCTGTGTAGGGACAGCCTCACATCAGGCAGCAAATGGGTACAAACACAGGGCAGCCGGATGCCCTATGTGGCAGAGCCAGAGGCCACCTTCTAGGACCAGCTGTGCCAGGAGCTAAGTAGGTGGCTCCTTCGACTCTGACCCAGCCTCCCTCACCACTGCCGCCCCTGACCTTGGTGAAGATGATAGCAGTGGAGTAGACGACGCTGCCGGGTGGCTCGATCCAGATGGCCCCGGCGGGGGAGGCCGAGAGGAGCTTGGTCCAGTTGACGCGCAGGGCGCTGCTCTCGCTCCGGGTGTAGAGCAGCAGCACGGTGGGCGCCCCGATGCTGCTCCACACGTAGTGCAGGGTGTCGTTCTGGCCCACAGCTCGCACGTGCAGGAGGTTGGCGGAGGAGCTGTTTAAGCCGGGGATGGCCTGCAGGGTCACCTGGGCAATGGGAGGCAGAGTGTGGGCAGCGCATTATTCACACACACAGACCGTTCCTGAGCTCATTAGGCTCCGCTCAGCACGTGCCCTGCTGGGCAGTGGCAGGACAAGTTTAGACTAGGATTGTCAGCCCTGGATTCCTTAGGGCCACTGCGGATCTGGAGCTCTGCATTATATCGGCCTGTTAGACTGCCTGTACCTCTCTGGGACCCTATTGCCACAGCATCTAGGCATGAGAAAATCTTTGCTGTGAGGTAGCAAAGTATCCACCTTTTTACAGATGGGGGGAAACCGAGGCCCAGCAAGACTAAGCGACTTGCCTGATATCACACAAGGCGTCTGGGGCCAAGTTGGGAACTTCGCCCAGGTCTCCAAAACCAGAGGCTCACCCCCAAACCACCAGACCATCCTTCCCCAGCAGACAGGGCTTCACTCCCTCTCCTCCTACAGGAATGAGGTACAATTCTATAGTAACAAACAGCTGCATTTTTTAATACAATAGACCCCACAGATACTAAACCCAGTAAAAGAAGGTTTCTCCTAATTCCATCAGCTGTGCCCCAGATAGTGTCAGTCTGGGGCAAAAGGCTCCAGATATTGAGAGTTGGAAGACCCCCACTGCATCATCCAAGCCATCTAGACAGAGCTCCCATCATCGAGCAGTCTCTGGTTTTGTTGTGTGCTTCGCTTCGACCAAAGTATCTGACCAAAAGGAGCAGAATTCAATAACCAAGGGAAGGGAAGAACACAGATTTTCAGTTTCTTTCTGACGCCGGGGAAATGGGAGAATCGAGAGGTTTGCTGCTGGTCTTGCTTCAATGCTCTGATTACATGGGACAAACGACAAAAACTCCCCAGACACATCATAAAGCCTTGTCGAAACCCACAAAAAAGTTGCACCACTTCACCTATCCCAGGATAGCTGAAGCCATACAAGTGTGGAGGCGGCACACCAGTATAAATGGGATCATGTCTAACTATCCCTCTATGGGAAGGGAAAATAGGTGATACCAGTACAAGGCACCTCTACAACAGCATAACTGCAGCCACACTGGGAGGGTTGGACTGGTATAACAATATTTCTAACAAAAAAAATATATATATCAAATAAGTTAAAATAAATCACACTCCTAACAGAGTTATATTGGGACAAGCACAGTGTTTCATAGACCCACAGAAACGAGGGCAGGAAGGGATCTCGAGGGGTCATCTAATTCATCCCCACCCTCCAAGGCAGGACTAGGTAGAGCAGATCTAAGATGAGGTTTCCCTTCTTCCAGGCTTTATGAAACTAAAAAGGAAAGTCCCAAGAAGCCAGAGTGCTTTGCAGAAGGAGAAGCCCCACAGTTGCTAGCCTGGAGCCTGCAGGCTTGGAAAGGAACCAGCTCAGCAGTTCCACTTCCTGCTTTGACAGGGCACGTCAGGGAAGGACAGAAACTCTCAAGCAAGAGTCATTCCCCCGTGAGTCACCAGGAGAGGCCGGCTGGGGAGAGCAGACTGCTGTTGACAGCCAAGAGGGCGCTGGGAGGAGAGGGCTGATAGCTGGCCATCAAAGGGGGTTATTCATGAACTATACACAGGAACTAATATACCCCAAGAACAGGACCTCCAGACGCTTGCAGGACAAGCTCCCCCCAGCATTCACTGCCATACTGAGCTCATCTGCTGGGACCCCCCACCCGGGGCCGACAGGGGTCTGCCCGAGCCAGTCACTCCCTATCCTCCCCCCACTGAGGACACAACCTCAATTATTACTGAGCAGGCCCCCATGCGGTGCCATTAGCAAGGTTCTGACCCCCCCCCCTCCATTTCTTCAAGCTGCTTATTTGGGGCTGCCAAGCTACAGGTCTCTGGTTTATTTCACTCCCAGGCTCGTCTCTGGCCCAGCTGTAGGGAAGGAGCATTAGCAGTAGCTGGCCCAGGGTAAGAATCCAGCTTCCTGGCGAGCCAGCGCCCGCCCCTCCACCCTCCCCAGAGCAGGGCAGCTTGTTCCCCTGCTGGGACTCGGCAGAGGCTGCAGCAAGATGCCCACAAACGGAAGCCAGGACAAGGCGCTTGCACAGAGAGACAGACCTCAGCCAGCAACATCTGGGGAAGGGGTGGGGGGAATTGCAGGTAGAAGTAATTGAATGAATCCAACCAGCCCCCACCCAGCCCGCAAAGCCAGGCACTGCAGATCCCCGCCCGCCCGGCCTCTGCCTAGCCCCCCAAGGCGGCGCGGTCCCCTCTTTGCACGGATGTCCCTGGGGTCCGACCCCAGACGCATGAAATTGCTACAGCCACTAAACCTGCTTCTGCAGCAAAGGAGCAAAGCCCCCGGCCCCCCCGCTCACCTTCCTCCGATAGCCCCCCGCGGCCCCCAGCAGGCAAGAGAAACTCGCCAGCAGCCACAGGCCGGGGAGCAGCAGCCCACTTCCCCCCGGCATCTTCGCTACTGTGTTGCAACTCTCCCCTCACGTGCGCCTGCCCAGCTCGTCCCGCCTTAAAGGGGCAGGGCCGGCGTCTCTTAAAGGAGAGGACGGCTCTTAAAGGAGCCGCTGCCTGAAAAGCGTGTCCTCCCAGCTCGCTCACCTACAGTCTCAGTGACAGACTTGAAGGTGGCAATTTTACAACAACAAAACACAGACTCCAAGGTGGCCATCCTGCAGCAAAAAAACTTCAGGACCAGACTTCAAAGAGAAACTGCTGAGCTTCAGTTCATTTGCAAATTTGACACCATCAGCTCTGGACTCAACAAAGACTGTGAATGGCTTGCCAATTACAGAACCAGTTTCTCCTCCCTTGGTTTTCACACCTCTACTGCTAGAACAGGGCCTCACCCTCCCTGACTGAACTAACCTCGTTATCTCTAGCTTGCTTGCTAGCATATATATACCTGCCCCTGGAAATTTCCACTACCTGCGTCTGACGAAGTGGGTATTCACCCACGAAAGCTCACGCTCCAAAACGTCTGTTAGTCTATAAGGTGCCACAGGATTCTCTGCTGCTTTTACAGACTCCAAAGAGAGACCGCTGAACTTGAATTAATATGCAAATTAGATCCAATTAACGTAGGTTTAAACAGAGACTGGGAATGCTTGGGCCATTACACTAATTGAATCTATTTCCCTGTGTTAAGTATCCTCACACCTTCTATATCAGAGGGGTAGCCGTGTTAGTCTGGATCTGTGAAAGCAGCAGAGAATCCTGTGGCACCTTATAGACTAACAGAGGTTTTGGAGCGTGAGCTTTCGTAAGCTCACGCTCCAAAACCTCTGTTAGTCTATAAGGTGCCACAGGATTCTCTGCTGCTTTCACACCTTCTATAGGTCACCTCAATTATCACTTCAAAAGTTTTGTTTTCTCCTGCTGGTGATAGCTCATCTCAGGTGATTGGCCTCTTACAGCTGGTAGGGCTACTTCCACCTTTTCATGTTCTCCGTATGTATAAATATCTCCTGTCTGTGTGCTCCAGTCTATGCATCCAATGAAGTGGGCTGTAGTCCACAAAAGCTTATGCTCCAATAAATTCATTAGTCTCTAAGGTGCCACAAGTGCTCCTGTTTTCTTCACATACACTTAATGATCTGGGGTTTATTTGACATCTGTCATCCCAAAGCGCTTTGATCCAGCTCATTAGGGCCCCGAGCCTGGGCTCAGTCCACACATGGGGCTCCATGCGGGTGCAGCAGCCAGCCTGCCTCCCACAAGGCCCAAGATCCAGGCATATGCAAGTATGTCTACACTGCATTGTAAATCCAGGTCTGGGGACCCAAGTTCGTGGAGTGGGCGTTTCTAAGACTACACCTGAACATCAGCACTGCCTTGTAAATCTGGACTTACAGTGGCTGGACCTGGGTCTCATGACCGTGCTACTGCATCCACACTGCACTGCACAGACCTCCTGACTGCAGCTCGAGCTGCATCCACGCTACAAAATGACAGGGCTTGGATCCGAGTCGCTGCAGGGCTCGGGCTCTTGCTGACTGGAGTCAGACTGATTTGTTTGCAGAAGGAAGGGTAAGGGGCTTTGGCTCAAACTTGAGTCAGAGCCCAGCCTTACTGTGCCATGTAGACGTACCCTGTATATCTGCAGGGATCACTCCCCACACAGCTGAAATGCTGCCACCTCTGGGCTGGAACACCACAGCTGTGCCACGTACAGGTGGCAAAAGACAAACATACTGACCTTGCTGCCACGCATACATTCTGTTAAGATTTTCATGGCAGAAACTCAGTAGCTGCAGCACAAATAGAGGGTGAACTGTGGGGCAGTTAATACGACCTTTATTGGGAGAAAGGGGGACTTAGTTTCTCTAACAACTTCCCACATCTCCCCTTTCAATGGTCTCACATTACCATGACCTATTATTATGTATTACTGGCATTGCAGCAGTGCTTGGGAGCCTCAGCCCTGGAGCCTACCCCATGGTGCAAGGTGCTGTACAAACACAAAACAAAAAGACGGTCTCTGCCCAAAGAGCTTCCAATCTAAGCATAAGGCAAGAAACCCCATGTAAATACAGCCAGACAGGGGAGCACAAGGAAACAATGAGACAAGGTCAGGGTGGTGGGCAGTGGTCTCAGGCCACCAGCCACCTATTCATTGTCAAGGCATAACAGCAGAGGAATCTCCGTCCATCAGCTTCGCTATGGGAATGTGAGGACTGTTCTATTCAGCACGGACAACACCATTTTGTCTGCACACACAAGTGGCCCCGATTTAACTGAAACTGATGCAAGCTAAACTGCTCTTAGCGAGCTGTAAACTGACTTAAGTATGTGCACATGGGCGTTTGCATTGGTTTAGCTACATTGGTTTTAAGATTATAGTTAAATGGGTGCAACTTATGTCTGCTCTATTCTACAGAGGTTCTGATATCACACTCATCATCACCATAGCATCTGAGTGGCTTCCCATAGTGCACTAAGCAGCACGTGTAGGTAAGGCCTAAGTTCTGGTTGCGGAAACGTGGGCCTAGATCCTCAGAGGTAGTTGAGAAGATCTGGATGACGTTTAAAACTAGAGTAATAGAAATGGGATGACATTAAATAGTGCAAAGGCATGCGCTAGGAACTAACAACAAGAATTTTTGCTATAAGCTGGGGACTTATCAGTTGGAGGCACAGAAGAGGAGAAAGACGTGAGGGTATTGGTTGCTCAAAGGATGACTAGGAGCCAGCAATGTGATGTGACTGTGAAAAGGGCTAATGCAGCCCTAGGAAGTATCAGGCGAGGTATTTCCAGTAGAGACAGGGAAGTGTTAGTACCATTAAACAAGGCCACTAGGAAACCTCATCTGGAATAGCATGTGCAGTTCTGGTCTCCCATGTTTAAGAAAGATAAATTCAAGCTGGAGCAGGTGAAGAGAAGGGCGACTAGGATGATCAGAGGAATGGAAAACCTGCCTTACCAGAGGAGACTCCAAGAGCTTGGCTTGTTCAGTCTAATCAAAAGAAGGCTGAGTGGAGATACCATTGATCTCTATAAATACATCAGAGGGATAAATAACTTCTCTTTCTCCATGGTATTTAAGTTAAGACCACTGTGGACACAAGAACAAATGGATATAAAACTGGCCATCAACAAGTTTAGGCTTGAACTTAGATGAAGGCTTCTCACCATCAGAGGAGTGAGAGTCTGGAACAGCCTCCCAAGCGGAGCAGTGGGGAAAAAAAAAACATAACTAGTTTCAAGACTGAGCTTGGCAAGTTTATGGCGGGGATGCTGCGATGAGACTGCCTACAATGGTACATAGCTGCTGCCAGCAGTCACAGATCGGCTATCTCCAATGGCTGGTGATGGGACACTAGATGGGGAAGGCTCTGAGTTAGGACAGAATTGTTTTCCAAGTGTCTGGCTGGTGGGTCTTGCCTATATGCTCAGCGTCTAACTGATCCCCATATTTGGTGGAGGAGGAATTTTCCCCTGGGTCAGATCGGCAGAGACCCTGGGTTTTTTCACCTCTCTCTGCAGCATGGGGCCCGGGTCACTTGCACATTTAAACTAGTGTAAATGGTGAATGCTCTGGACCTTGAAGTCTTCGAATCATGATTTGAAGATGTCAGTAACTGAGCCACAGGTTACAAGTCTATTACAGGAGTGATTAGGTGATGTGCTGCAGCCTGCAAGGTACAGCAGGTCAGATTAGATCAGGGGTCGGCAACCTGTCAGAAGTGGGGTGCCAAATCTTCGTTTATTCACTCTAATTTAAGGTTTTGAGCCCTAGCAATACATTTTAATGTTTGTAGAACATCTTTCTATAAGTCTATAATATATAACTAAACTATTGTTGTATGTAAAGTAAATAAGGTTTTTAGAATTTTAAGAAGCTTCATTTAAGATTAAATTAAATGCAGAGCCCCTCAGCCCGGTGGCCAGGACCCAGGCAGTGTGAGCCGCTGAAAATCAGCTCGTGTGCCACCTTCGGCACTCGTGCCATAGGTTGCCTACCCCTGGATTAGATGAACACGATGATCCCTTCTGGCTTTAAAGTCTATGAGTCAATGGGGAAAAAAAGACAGTTTTAGCCCTGAGCAGTCTCCTCTCCCTCTGCTGCCTTAACTTGGATCTTGTGTGCCCCATCCAAAGAAAAGTGAGTGAGAGAGAACATATTAACACTGCTGACAGTGCAATCCCTCTTCTCTTGACGTGCTTCAAGCACACTGTCACACATGTTGCTCAGAGACTTTAGCTGTAAGTCAAGGAGAAAAGGAGGTTTTAAGGTGAAATTTAAAGAAGGGAACGGAATCAGTCTTGGAAAAAAGGGGAGGGTTAGATGGATGGGAAAGCCCAAGAGCACCCTGCAACTGTGCAAAGGGGAGGCGCAGAGGTGTGTGGAGATGGATTTGAGATTAAGGGGAGACAGAAAGAAGTCTGGGTGGAGCAAGCCCATGGAGAGATGGGAATTAGATGTGGAAGTGGACAGGAGGCTCAGCTTCTTGCAGCTGGGAAATCCACCTGGAATATTCTGGACCCTCCTGTAGTTTAGATGTATGGTGTCAAATCCCTAAAGATGGGACCCAGAAAGCGGACGTCAGGCCCGGTCTGCTGTAAATACATTTGTACTGGCACAGCATGACACAGTAAACATGGTAGCTAAGGAAGCACAGACCCCATCAGGTTGTCTGAAATTGAGTAAACCATCCAACAAGCATTAAATACACATACACACACCCGCAGCAGGAAATACACTTCAGACAGATTTGAAAATCATTTCCGAGACCCTGTAACTTGTGGGTAATGAGGAGAGGGCACAGATCACAGCCACGGCATGGCCACATAGCACAGGGATGTGGTTCAGGGGGAGTAGTGAAGCCTAGCACATGCAGTTCCTAAGCTGGTTTTATACACATGCATGGATGCGGTTGCGAGCATGGAATTCTTAGCCCCTGCCAGTGAAGTGCGGCTCCCTTAAAATACACTTATAGCTCCTCCCATTCGAGGATTTCAGAGCATGTTACAGGGAATATATTAAGCCTCAGAACGTCTACCACAATGGAAGTATTACCCCCTGGAGAAACTGAGGCACAGAAAAGTGAAGGGACTTACCCCAGGTCACAAGTCTGTGGTAGAGTTGGGAATAGAACCCAGCAGCCCTGATTTCAGTATCCCTTTGCTCTAAAATGCAAACCATACCCCCGGCCTCTACAGCGGTGGATTGACATCAGTGTCACGCAAGCAGAAACCTGAGTTTTTCAAATAAAAGCTCCAACTTAAGGTGGCTAGTTGAAGGTTCAGGTACTATACATCAACCTTCAGGATAGCTGGGTTAGTGCGTATCAGCAAAAACGAGGAGTCCTTGTGGCCCCTTAGAGACTAACACATTACTTTGGGCATAAGCAGTTATATAATTTTCATATAACCCACAAAAGCTTATGCCCAAATAAGTGTTAGTCTCTTAGGTACCACAAGGACTCCTTGTTTATACATCGACCTTGTTAACTACTTACATTCCAGGCAGCAGGTAATTAATTTCCCTTGGACTAATCCAATTTAGTACAAGTGGGAGAAGGGGGCTCCCAAACCTTGAACAGCCCCCACCTCCAGCATTCAGGCAAGGCAGACTTAATCTACTAACTAGCCCCAGCCCTATTTCAGTAGCCAAGCTTTGGTGCTCACATGCAGGGTCAATGGGCAGAATGATCTCCAAGTTCAAAGATGTGCAGCTCAGGGCACCACTCAAACTCAGCACCTCAGGGAATGAAGTGATAGGTGAGTAGAAGCCGATGGGGCAGAATTCTTCCTTACCTCCTTTTGGATCTGCACCGTGAAGTTACTTAAGCCACGGGAGCCAAAGGAGGATGAATGTAAATATATTCAAGGTATCAAAGTATTCAGTTAAACGATCGTTAACACTGCCCTATAATGACAACCTGAAGGAACAGTCTTGACTAGTCACTGCAGGGCAGAGTTAAAGTTGAGCATCTTTACCATAAAACGTTCAAATTTAAGTTTAACCTTCATCTTCATTTTCCTAGGTTTAGAATATTTGGCTCTGGGCTAATTGTGACATCCTTGTGAGGTCCTTTACGCCGATACTTATCCTCAGCCCTAACTCCATTTTAACAGACTTTTTTTTGTGGGGGTGGGGGAAAGAAGATATATGTGGGTTGAGATTTCCAGGTTCATGAGGAGTTAGAAACCCAATTCCCATTAAATCCAAAAGACAGTGGGCATCCAAATCCTAATCTTAAAATTTTAAATTTTATTTTGTGCCAGTGAAAGATGCCAGCCTACTTAGATGAGTGGCCAGTGCCCACCAAGTAACAGAAGGTCTACCCCTCAGATGAGAGAAGGGGAACTGACAGTCTGGGAGATGGAACCAACTGAGAATGGCAAGAGCAACTCAAGGTTCCTGCCCTCCTCTGATGAACCTCAGCCCCTGGAACGCGCAGATTTCTGTCTGCCTGGCCAGCTCTGAATTGCCAACACAGGAGCCATGGTCATTGGTGGTTCTGAAATAGACACGATGTCCTCAGTGCTGCTGGTAATGACCATATATAATAGTGTCTCTTTCAGACCCCTTTTGGGGTGGTCGGGGGGGGGGACGGGACACAATAGGTGTTAAAGCCCCCAAACCTAAGGGATCCCCCAAAGCCTGTCTAAGTTTTGCTTTTCCTCCACTCCCCATAGGAGATTTATTAGGACAGCACTGGCATGGTTTCAATCATGGTTGCTAGTAACGGAAATTCTTAAGAAACAGCACAGTGGGATAGTCCAGTGGACCAGCACATGAGGGTAGGATTTCATGCTAAGGGATGAGACGCTGGATTTCTGAAAGAGGCCTGCCGGAGACCGGTTGTCCCCACTCTGGAAATGGCTACCAAACACCCCACCTCGCAGCTCCAGGCTAGCAAGTCACATTAGATATGGATACAAGGGATCAAACAGGAGCGACACATTTTATTGTTGAAGCAAACAGCAGAAGTTACAGTATATACTTAAATTAAGTGTCAGTGTCTCCAAACAGGAGAGGAACGCACACGTGACAGCAGCCCGTTCCCCACAGTAATGGACCTTCACTCCCACCCACTGACTTCAGACAAACTTCAGACTGTGTCCAGGCCCAGGCCCAGGCCGAGGAGATGCAGTAGTAATTTTGTTAGGCTGTTTCCATACTGTAGTTCAAGGGGCATGGTTCCTCAAATCTTCTCTTACTCCTGGGCTGCATCTGGAGCTCCAGTCGATTTGCTTTGATCACCACCTTTTTTCTTATGCCCCGAAACGATGTCATCGATACGGAGAAGAAGGATGGCAGTCTGGGGAGAAAAATCCCAGGGCTGGGTCAGGAAGAGGACGTGCTGCAGCTTGTGCACCTTGCTGAGGTAGCCAGCTTTCGCTCAGGGCTTGCACGCACTGTATTCCCACCAATTTAACTAATTTGATTCTTAAACCAATTTGCAGTGGTGTAAAAAATACTTGTGCTCAATCCAGGGGAGACCCCACTGAATGCTGCTCTGAGTTACTGCAATGCCTGCTTTTAAATCTGATCAGCAGTCTTTGCTTTCAGTTCTTGGTAGTTTGTACACTTATACCACAGAAGAACAACAGTTAACCCAAGCGCACACACTTCAATCCTGTTGAGTCCCAAAGTACTTCACACCTTACCGCAATGCAGCCACCTCTGCAGTGGAACATGGTAGCTGCTTTAACAGCAAACAGCAACACAACATGGGGGGAAGTACTGAAAATATTGAATCCTAGAATAACTAGGTGGAAGGCATTTAGATACTGGAACTGGCTGGGAGACGAAGCTGATAGGGAAAATGTTTAAAGTTTTCTGGTGATGTGCAGGAAGGGAGAGAGTAACTAGTTTAATCTACCACACCACCAGTCTACTGAACATTCAAATCTTAACCTGTGGGAGAGAGAGGAAAGAGTCGTTTGATCACACCAATCGGTTAACCACGATGCAGGACACACAGTCCTACCAACTGGATCCCAGAGGTATGTTCTTTGACCTGGATTTCTTCGAGACTGTGGCAACATCCAGCCATAGATAGCACGGGCCACAATATCTACCAACCTTGTAGGTATGGAGACACAGTGGCAATTTCTTCCCTTCCCGCACACCATTTCCTGCTCTAGACACTCAAGCACAGAAAGTCAGCAACACAAAATCACTCATCAGTTGTTTCCTTACCTCCACAGCTGTCTTGTAGGTCTGTAATTTGACAGCTAAAGGCTCCCAGATCCCCAGGTCCTTCATGTCCACTAAGGCTCCAGTCTCGCCATTTACTCCCCAAGTCTGACTGCCTTCCTGAGTGTGTTTTGCCTGTAATAAATTGGTAATAAAGTCTCAAAACAACCCACCTTTCTGAAGGAAATCGGAAACACGGATTCACTCAGTTTTCTATGCAAATAGCAAGGAACCATTACAATTTTAAACATGTGTAAGTTTTAAAGGGACAGCCATTTTATTTATATGGAAAACAGCACTGAAACTGCTCTAAACACTAACTAGATTTAGAGAGTCATCAACCGAAGACAAATTAACTCACCAGCTTTGTTATTAAGATCTGAAACTAAGTGTAAATAAAACTCAACATTTATTTCTAAATCTTCTATGTCATTTGCTTAATTTTGGCATACTCACTCAGTTTAGACTTGTCAGTTTCACTTTCAGGTTCTCATGCACTAGCCAAAGCTGCAATATCTGGGTACAAACATTGCAGAGAAATGCAAAATAATCTTCTACTGATTTAACGAACAAAACTTGGAGATTGTGTCTGTATGTATTAGGTTTTGTAAAAAAAAAAAAAAAAAAAACTGTTACAAAGCTGAAATCTAGGTCCCCAACAATCTGACATGCTACCATTACCAAACGATCTTTCATGCTATTTCTACTCGCACAACTAGCTAGGGTTTCCAAAATGAAAATATATTTTAGAGATGCAAAAAAAAAAAAAAAAAAAGAGGAGGCTGATAGTAACTAGCTCTTTGGAGAAGTTTTTCCTGCCAGCTAGTATCCTATGGACTATACCCTTACTCTTAGTGAGGTTAGCATGCGGATGGTACTGGCTCCACAGTTCTGAATCAGTGTTCTTGGAATGACTTCCAGAGCCTGGGCGACTGCACGGTAAGGCCACTGCTCCACTCCTGTCATGACTTTAGACTTTTCTGTCAAAGCGTGAGAAACAGCCATCTCTGCAGCGCCCCCTCCTGGCACCAGCTGAGGATCTACTAGGACATTACGACACACCTGCATGGCATCCTGGAGGTTGCGTTCCACCTCCTGCAAAAAAAGAAAAAGGCAAAGACGTGACAGTTTTGCAGGTTTGCTTATTTAAAGCACAACAGCAGCATGCCAGAGGCTACAGAGCACAGTCAGGCCCATAGAATAAGGCCAATATTAAAAACTGAACCAACATGACATGGCTCCTGTTTACAGGAACACTAAATACTGCTTCAAATTCTCATCCGAGGCAGCAAGGCTTGCAGGTTTAAGCAAGAGATTAGGCACCAGCAGATCTGTGTTCTACTCCCAAATCTGGGAGCCACCAAGTTAGTTCCGTATGTCTTAGACAAGTCAGGTGACCATTATGTGCCTCATTTTACTTCTCTCTGCCAGATACGGGGTCAGGAACGAATCTTCACTCCAATCAGACTGGCATGAATGCACCTTGGGGGGGTGGGAGGGTTCCTTCCTTTGCAGCATGGGGAGTGTTGGGTTCACCTGGGCATACTTCACCTATGCAATTCGCTGCCATTGCAGTGCCCTTGGGCACTGGTGGCAACTTGTTCTCTCCTTATGCCACACATCATTTTTGCCTCCTGAGCACTGAAATGCTTTAGTCTAAGTTTTTGGGCTCAATATAGGGTGAAATTCAATGACCTGTGATACACAGAAAGTGAGACTAGATGATCTAAATGGTCCCTTCTGGCCTTAAACGCTATGAAACGATTTTAACATAAAAGATATATTTGAAAGGTGTTTTAACATCCTTGATGTAAGGTGCTACACAGAAGAAGCTGTCATAGGTGAAGTGCTATTAAAGGCCACACAGATTTCCACTGGTCAATTGTTTACTCTGGGAAATATAGATTTTTGCTTTTCCTATGCAGTGTTTAAGGCTGGAATTCCTTGTAAACCATCAACTCTTCCATTTTTCCAAACCATTTCACATTTGAGAGAGACCCGCTAGCAGTAAATCTTGTCACACAAGATGGCTCTGCATGGCAATGGAAAGCTGCTGGCAATTAGAAAGATGCTATGATGATGAATTAGTAAGCTTCTTTGCAGGGAACTCTGCCTCCTGGCATCAAGAGAAGGACTATCATGCCATAACTTACTGCTAGGATTTCCTTGCTGGCTCCACGCAACATGATAGTGCAGGCCTTAGGGTCTTTGCAATCTGTGATGAAGGTGAAATACTCATCTCCTATTTTCTTAACTTCAAAAAGCCTGGCTCCAGTCCCCACGTCCTCGTCACGCAGCTCATCTGCGCGGCTCACAATACGAGCTCCACAGGCCCTGCCACAAAGGAACAAAACAGAAATCCTTAGCTGTAGTTTGGGTTGCAGTAGAGTGGAGAGGCCCTATATGATCAGGGCCCCACTCTGCTGAGTGTGATACAAACGTGTAGCACAGACAGTCCACGCCCTAAATGTCCAAATTAGTTCGTAAGCTCAAGTGCAACACGCGAATGAGAGTTGGGGGGAGGGACTGAGGTAACAGTGAGAGTCCTGCTGAAATCAACAGTGCTATGCATGTGTGTAAATACTACTCAATGCGAGTGAGGGCTGCGCAACATGGTTCTCAACAACGAAGGTCTGTTCACCTGGCGATTCTGTTGTTGTCTGTTTTCCTCACTCTGCGGATGGCTGTAATGTTGGCTCTGATCAGGTAGTGCTGGGCTAAGTCTGAAACCAAGTTTGCACAGAAATTATTTTACATGGAAGAGTCACCACAAAGAGTTTCTACAGCTGATGATCCGCAGGTTTGGTTTAAGGTTTATCACCACTCTGGAAACCTGCACCAAGGATTATGAAAAGAAAAGAACCTGATGCTCAACACTTCTCCTAGACCAACAGCAAAGAAAAATGTTCCAGTGCTGCTTGGATAGAACTGTATTAGACATTCCAGACTCAGCTCCTCTGTATTCTGCCAGGTTCTTGCTCTCAATAGTGTTAAATCCATTACCAAACCGTGGGTCAAACCCGGAGAAAAGTTAAGCATCCACAGAAGTCACTGGAATCACAGGGGTCAGGTATCAGCTTAAAATAAATCATCCGGTAGGATGCACAGTCTGTATAAGTATCGCAACATCTGACTGACTAACCAGCGGAATCGCAAGCTTCCCAATTAGCATCTGTACAGTGGGAGGGTGGTAGTTATACTAAGCAAGCTACACATCCAGAAAAATTAACAAGTTGGAGATTTCTCTTTTACCCACCCACCCTGACTGTCTACAGAGTGAGAGGGTCTTTAGCACTCCATAAATCTAAGAGCCTGCTTTAATATTTTCTCTCTGAAAGGCAATACTCAGAACTTACCACCACTCTCTCACTTGTTAACACTAAAGGATCATGTTGAAACACAACTACAGTTATATTTGTCCATCACTCCACACAAATCATATACATTACCAGAGATTCCTTTCTCTGTGATGATGAGATCCGGTTTGACCCTTATCAAGTCCTCACAGATCTGCTGAATGTATTCTTCCTCCATTTGCAGGATGCGTGCAAAGTCTTCCTCACGCGTAATTTCAATATCAGTCTGCACAGAAAGAGAATTAAGGGGCTTAGTCTCTTTCTCCGGGGTTTTAACATAAATACAATGCATGTCCCTTAAATAAAACAATCAGACTCCATTTTTCTTGTCCGTTCAACAGGTGCTAAGACAGACTGAACAGAGAAGAGGTGAAAGGAATCGTTAGTACCCAATGAAAACCTGTTGATCCGATGAGTAAACCTTGGTGTAATGTCTTTCCATTAGTGTAGCACCAGAGTATTTCACTGTTACTTAGGATGGGGACACGTTTCTATGTATATTTTACTCATACGTGGCTCTATGCAAGACTTGAGCTGCAAGAAGCCCGGAGAAGCAGAAGAGAACATTCAAAACGCCCTGCCCATTATGGCATCGTTGGCTCTTTTCACCAGCATCATACAAAGACCTGCAGACATCTTTACACAAGACCTGCCTTCAGGGCCGGTGCAAGGATGTTTTGCACCCTAGGCGAAACTTCCACGTTGTGCCCCCACCCTGAGGCCCCCCTCCCCAGCCCTGAGGGCGACCCCCCTTCGCAGTCCCCACCCACCCCACTCTCCGCTCTGATGGCACCCCCCTTCTTCCTCCTCCCGAGCACGCCTTGCTTCGTCTTCTACTGCCCGCGTCTCGCCATGTCTGTGCCAATCAGCTTAGGCACCACAAGCCTGGGAGGTAGGAGAAGAGAAGCAGCCACGGCGTGCTCAGGGAGGAGGCGGGGCAGGGGTGAGCTGGGGCGGGGAGTTCCCCTGCGTGCTGCCTCCCCCTTACTTGCTGCAGATGGCCTTCCCCCGCACTCCCCTGCCCCAGCTCCCTCCGCCTAAATGCTGGCAGTGACCGGGGCAGCTGAAGATCCGGCCGCTGCGGTCGCTACCGAAGAAAATGGCAGCCCCCAAATCCCAGTGCCCTAGGCGACCGCCTAGGTCACCTAAATGGTTGCACTGGCCCTGCCTGCCTTACCTGGCTCTCTCCTTTCTTGTACTCCAGCGAACAGTCCAGAAGCACAATGCGTGGATTCTTGATATAGCGACGCATCCTTGGGTGAGTTACGTCTTTGTTCACCATGATTCCACGCAAGACACAAGAATCTTCGATCATGCCACCTGGAATCTGACAGACACATGCAGGGCATAGGTGAGAGTTATCGAAGAAAATGAGAAGATAAGTAACTCTCCAGATGACTGGGAAACCGATACAAATTTGGCAGATTGTAATCTCTAGCACAAATTTATTTTTAAAATTACAGCAAACAAACCAGTTTATACTTAAGGAGGAATTAGTTGCTTCCACCAAATTGTAAGGCCCTTTAGAAGGCTGAGGAGAGATTCCCAAAGGTATTTAGACACATAATAGGTTCCCACAATTTACAAAAGTGCCTACACAGATTGGGAACCGGACTCCCATTGATTCTCTATGGGAGTTAGGCACTGAACCTACCCAGGTGCTTTCATAAATCCCCCCAGGAGCCTAAATATTGGTGTAAGGCTGGCCCCACTTGTCCTTAAGTTTTAGCCCTATTTCTTCACCGTTCCTCTTGCACACTTTGTTTGACACACTGGCTTATTACCCCTTTTACAGTCCCACGCATTCTTGGAACCAATGTGTGGCTTCTATTTTTGATTGCTGTCCTTTCCCACTACACTGTACAACTGGCTAAGTTTCTACACTTGGATGCCTAATTTTAGACAGCCACTTTTGAAACCTGAATTCCAAAATCAGACTTCTCCTTTTCCAGTAGTGCTTGTCAAACACGTTAGCATCACTAGTCTCCTCTGAAGTGGTTAGCCCCATCACACAGATCAGTAAACGGAGGCACAAAGGGGTCATGTGACCTGCCCCAAGCCACTCAGGAGTAGAACACGGGCACCCCAATGCTCTAGCCACTAGAGGATCAGTTCTCCACTCTACAAGACTGAATACTGGTTCCAATGCCTTTAAATTCAGAATTTAAGAATTACTTTATGAGAGCACAAGCCCGTAAGTGTCTGAGCAGAATGGAAAGCTCTCAGAAGACTATCCCATGAAAATGTGTGTCTGTGCTTTTGAAATCAAATGAATGGGCCTAAAACTGTACCTTGTTTCAGTACTGAAAAGAGAATGTGCACTCTGTCTTAACTACTCGACTTGTTCTGGTCATGGTAGACCACACTAAGGTAACTACGGCAAGCTGGCCTACACTGTGAGTACCTGAGAAGACACAGAAGGCACTACTTACATTCCATTAGTTGTGATACTTTCTTGGAAGTCTGAAAAATCAGATATTCCCCTCTCCCATCAATATTACTTTTTTTCCATTTAGCAAACCTGGTTTCTAAAACTTTGAAATTCATTCCTTCCCCAACTCCATTCCCTTCACTGTGCCACAGCATCAAAGAAGATGAACAAAGTATAATATATTCCCAAGGACTGAGTTCCTGTTAACTTCGCAGCAGCACAACACAAAGCCTTTCCCACAAGGTCCTACATTAACATTATTTAGTATTTACATTATTATAGTGTGTAGCAGCCCCAGTAATGGAAGGGACCCCGTCATGCTAGATGCCGTACACACACAGAGCACACATTGTAGCATCAGAAAATTCCTCTGCCATTAGCAGAGAGATACAGAAAGAAGCGAGGGTCCAAAGCACACTTACCTTTTCTACTTTTGCATAATTCTTGATGTCAATTTCCTTTCTACCATTTTCCTCAAACTCGACAGTCTTGACAGCATCAAGAGCAATGCTGCAGGCCAAGTCAGACCAGTGGCTTATCGCCTTGGTGTTTATAGCACTCTTTATTATATTCAGCATCATCTCTCTGTTGTTCACATCAACTGGAGTGCTAGAGCAAAGAACAAACAGCACACGGGATATTAGTCACAGTACAGAAGGGAAGATTTAGTAAATAACCCAGTCCAGTTCTCTGAAGTTGCAAGACTATTCCCTATAGGGAGTGATCTTCCCCACACTGAGAGATAGTTAAAGATCAGACATGCTTAGCAATAATCAAATTACTGTGGGTCTGCTCAGAGACACTAGCCCGGAGGTATCGCCATTCAAATATCTATTCAATGTACTATGATAATTAACAGACAAACACACAAATACTTGTCTATAACATCCTCCCCCCCAAATAGAGCCATGAGAACTAGGTTTACATTATCATCATTGACACTTGCTAACTTGTGTGGCTACACAAACTGATTTCTGGACCTCCCTTTGAGTTACACTTTGCTGGGCTGAATCACCAGAGTTTCATCTTTACCCAGAATTGCACAGAGAAATAACTCCAAATCCAACCAGCACTGCTTACCTGATTTTGTTCAGACTGCTGATCATATCATCCAGAGCTTTACGATATGCACCAATGATCACAGTTGGATGCATCTGCTGTTCTAGGAAGTGCTCGGCAACAGCCAACATCTCTCCAGCTAAACAAAAAACAAAGACAAGTTAGTGGGAACTGGTGGCACATCAAATAAGGGACACCTAAACCACCTGCTACCTATTTTAGGAGCCTTGTAATCACCGACACATGTCTTCTATATTTAATCATGATCATTTGCTTAAACTAAAATATAAGCTCTTGAGGGCAGCAAATTGCCTTCAGCTGAAGAAGACCAATGGCAATGAGCCTCAGAGCCCAGGTCAACTGACTCAGGCTTGTGGGGCTTGCGCTGTGGGATGAAAAATTGCAGTACAGACATCTGGGCTCAGGCTGGAGCCCGGCCTCTGAAACCTGGTGGGAAGGTCTCAGAGCCCAGGCTTCAGTGAAAGCCCTGCAGCGCAAGCCCGACTCAGTTGACCTGGCCTCAGACTCACTGCCATGTTTGTTTGTTTTTTTCCTGTGTAGACATACCTTTACTTGTATGCAAATGGCCTAGCTCATTTTGGTGATAAAAACCCATCATATTCAGGCTTTCCCTAGCATAAAACTGTTAAGGGGTGCTCTGAGCATGCTCCCTGCATCTCTATCAGCAAATGCAAAATGTGGGTTCCTTAGCAGGAGACTCTCACAAACCCAGCGTGCAAGAGGAAAGAAAATTTTAAGTGACTGCAATGCTTGGAGGCGTAGTGGGGGGGAGGGAGAGAGAAGGAGGTGCCCCTTAGATAGTAACTCCCCAGTGACAAATCGCAAAAAATGTGCACAAAAGCAAAATGCTTAGCCCTTAGCCATCCATCAATCCACATGGCAAGCTGTCCAAAGTTTCCACTTTGTTTGCTGAAGCCAGTCTTAGAGAAAGTGGCTCACAATTAATGAGACAGCATTTGTCAATATCTCACAAATAGAAGAGCTTCAATGTGAATGTTAAAATGAATATCACTTTGCCATAGATGTATTAACCAAAACACAACAAACTTTAGCTGCAATCCCTCCTTGATTTAAAGCATGTCCTCACCAAGGATAATTACAGATGTGGTCCCATCTCCAACCTCCTCATCCTGAGTACGGCTGATCTCTATCATGGATTTTGCAGCTGGGTGCTGGACCTGAATCTGCAGGGAAGAAAACAAAATGAGAACACTTGGTCTAGAATGCAAGGTACTTGTTCACATTTAGTGGGAATGGAAAATCCAAGTCAGTTGTGAGCACAGAAAGGGGTTTCACCCCAGCTTGGCAAAGAATTTTCTTCCCAATACTGAGGCAGAAGATAAAATGATATTTATGTCACATCTCCAGCAGATTTTTAGGCACTAGGAATATTCTTGATATTTAAAAAAAAATCTGCATGGAAAGAGAGCAATGGTTGGTGTCTGTCTCTCTCTTTCTGAAGGCCTCAGTTGGTGAAAGCCAGTAGCCAGTGATGGATGCAACAAACAATTATAACAATAAATTAATGTTGAAGTTACACCAGCCTTGCAAAACCATTATGAAAATGTATTACCCCAAGTGCAAAATAAACCTGTGTTAAGCAAGGATAATGAAAATCAACTAGTGATATTTTACTCATCCCAAGCAAACAGACCAATAGAATTGTGTAAGTTGACTTACCTTTTCAATTAGAACAGAGGTGTCATCCGTAAAACTGTCAGTTATCAGTATTTAATAGAAATTATACAAACTGTAAACGTTCCAAGCCAGGGACCTTGCCTCTAACATGTCAGTAAAACACCTACCACTGTTGACACTACATAAATTAGTGTCATAATGATCAAAGACAAAATTCAGATAATGAGGTAAATTCTATTCTTGGGGGCATATGTGCACTTAAGAGAATTTAACCACAAAATTAGCATTTGTAACTCCAGGATGCAGCCTGGAGAGAGCAGGGAGAGGTACCATTCGGCCCCACAGGACCTCAGTGCTCTCACTCCCCATGGAAAGCTCAGACTTCTGGGCAGCAGGCCCCCTCTCCACTGCTAATCTGCCCACAGTCCAGGTTGTGCACATCCAAGCACTTCTATCCCTGGCTGCCGTCCTGCAAATTGGCCAGCAGCTAGGCTTTCTACATGGAGTGAGGGTGCCAGGGGCCCTCATGGCAAAAAAAGTTACCAATAAATGCCAAGCCTATTGCAAATATCCAGACCAATTAATACTGTATTCAATTGGACAATATTGGTTTTAGGTAAAACTTTTCTATTACAGGACAGTTGTTATGAACAGATTGCTATTAAGCAGAATCTACTGTATAAGGATTTTACAGAATTGTAGGCATTGTTTGGGGTTTGTTTTTTTGCCACCAACATATTTTTGTATAAATATTTCTCATTTGTTAACTCTACTGAAACTTACCCCCTCAGCCAACCACAGTAAAAGAGAAATGATGTAATAGGATCTGAATTTCAAATTGTTAACATTTATTTTGCTTTAAATTTAAGACAACTAAATATTTATTAGCTGCAAGGTAACAAGCTCCAGAGGCAAATCTGTACAAGTGACATATGCATATACCCTGAAACACATTTATGTGCCAAGAATGAGGCTACAAGTGGTTCTGTTATGAGAAAATTAGTAGCAACAGGAACTCAACAAGTTCCTTGTCCATCCTCTGTCTGGGTTGGGAGGATACTGTTTTTAAATACTATATAAGGGCTAGATATGATTATTTTCTAGAGTTGTCCAAATCACTACAAATGTACATTGGCAACGTAATGTGGAAATCACCGAGTACTTGCTTAAGAAAAAAGGTATCAAAACTGAAGACTCACTTCTCTAAGAATAGCATTGCCATCATTGGTCATCACAATTCCACCCATTGGATCCAGAAGCATCTACATTAGAGAAGAGAAACAGTATATAGATTGATCTTTAAGATACATAGCACTTCTAAGCAGAGTCCAGTGCAAAGACTACAACAAAAGCTCTTACCTTCATCATAGCTCTTGGTCCCAAACATGTTCGGATAACGTCAGCAATGGTCTAAAATGAAAGAAAAGTGAGATGATGCAGGAGCTGTTCATAACGAATGTATGTTCTGCCTCCCCCCCTTTTTTTTTTTTAAGCAAAACTCATGAGGAGGGGAAGAGAAAATATCAAGCGATAAGCTACTAAGCTGAATGTTACAGTTTTTGTACCAAAAAGTGACTGATGTTAATATTTAGAGTGTAGGTGAGAGAAAAATTCAATCCTAGTCTGTATTGCCTCAGTTCATTAACCTCTTATTACCAGACCTCTTCGTCACTAAACATGAACTTCGTGTGTTAAAACTCAGTGACGATATATTCTAACTGACAGCATCAAGAGTTAAACATGAAAAGGAAAGGTCTGAAACTCCTATTTCTAATATAACTATAACAGTACTAGTTAGGCAACATTTGACATATACGTAGTAAGGAAAGCATATATAGAGATGGCACACTCTTTAGTTTAAAGCCAGCTAGCGAGCTGGACAAAACTATTGTCCTGCTCATGCATGATTTAATATTGTGATATTAATTGCTGAACAAACGTAAGCAATCCTGAGAGTAGGAAGGCACTACCCATAAATATGCTAATACGTAACTGTCCCTTGTGAAAAGTAAACACCTTCCGCCGAAATATCCAGAATTAGCCAGTGTCAGGAGTAAGATAATGAACTAGATGGACCCTTGGCTATGAAGGTTGCGTCTTTGTGCACAGCCCCACGAAATGTTTCAATACATTCATGCAATTAGCCAGTACTGAGGTAGCTGTATACCAATAGACTAGAGTGTGATGCTACAGAGCTCCTTTTATATACGAGTTACAAAACTCTTTACAAAGAAATAGATAGGACTTAAATAGCCATATATTATTACCTAGATATCACAGATGAGATTATTAATTCCCAGGCACACTGTGCATGTTGCAATAAGGATTAGGTGTGTGGTTTCTACCTTGGAACTGCATGTAAATAACACTGAAGAACTGAACTGATTCAGACTTTGTCTAATGTTTCAATTTTTGCCCTGTACTCTAAAATATGAGGCTACCCATTCTGACTCTAAACTAACTCCTTTTAATCCCTTGGGTCCAGCAGTCAGGATTTCATTAACACACATTCAGTGCTTCAAAATTCTAAATGGGCTTGAATAATCCCTCCAAACTACACAGAAAATGCAGACCTTGTAATTAACACAAGTGACCCAATGATTTTACAGTTCCTTGGATGAAGCAAGAGCAAGATTTAATTAGGCATGACAATATGGCTTAAAGGTTAAAACAACAGCTGCCTCTATTCAGACATCAGGCACAATATTTTAACGTAATCATCTTCTCAGACATCACCCCAAACTACTTGCTAAACAAGGTGTCACGGTTCAGATGTATGCAGCATTCTGGATTAAAGTTTAATTTTTCTTCTACCCCTCCGCCCTTTTTTTTATTACTGACATCACTAGAATAAAAAGTTGTTCTATTCAATTGCACCTGTTATTTTAGCACAGCAAGGGAGTGACTGGCATTTCTTCATTTGAGATTTGTAAAGAAATATCAACAAGTGGACTATAAGAAAGTCAAAGGACCTGCTAAAAATGTTCCAAGCTCATTATGCTTTTGATTTCTAGTTTGCGAACATACTTGGTAGCATAAAACAGTACCTTAGCAGCACTGATGTTTCCAATCTGAACCTTCCTTCCAGACTCACGTTTTGTATTCTGACCTACGCATACAGAAAACAAAAAATAGCAACAGCATGAATATAACTGATCTTGTGAGCTCTTAATGGGAAATCCAATGCTGAGGAGGCAATACTGACAACATATCAACGATGCAATCTTACTCATGCACATGAATTATGGAGCCATGCATTTAAATAAGAGAGTACCCAAGAGGTATAGCCACCAGAATCAACCTGTGCCAACTTCCCCTCTTAATTTAAAAGAATATTAAAAAATAGCAACATTAAAGATTTCTAAGGTCATCTTCATTAATTAAGTCTCATGAGTAGAAAGTATGTTTTCAAATAAGGCAATATATAAGATGTCTTGACTTGTCACCAAAAGAGGGCCAATAGTACTGAAGATTCAAGCGAGTCAATATTCCTGAGAATCTACTATAAAATTACTATATGGTAACTTTATGGTACTCTGAAAAATTATTATTTTAAGGAATTTTTCTACAGCACCATAATAGATAGAACCACATTACAAGCATTAAGTTTCCATACTGCACCTCAATGACCCATAACCTGCCATACATAAAATAGTGTGTATTGATTATACTCATAACCGAGACTAACACCCATATTAGGTGATCTTCTCCTGTCACAAGGGTCTGCCCCAAAGAAACCCCACCCGTATTAAATGTAATGTCATTTATTTATTGCAAGCCCAGCTTGGATAAGCAAGGGATCCTTTTGTGGGGAAGGGGAGAAAACAAAAGTGGAGGTGGGATGGAGAGCTCAATGGTTTGAGCATTAGCCTATTAAACCCAGGGTTGTGAGCTCACTCCTTGAGGGGGCCACTTAGGGATCTGGGGCAAAATCAGTACTTGGTCCTGCCAGTGAAGGCAGGGGGCTGGACTCCATGACCTTTCAAGGCCCCTTCCAGCTTTATGAGAGAGGTATATCTCCATATGAAAAGAGTGAAATAACGGGAAGGAAGGAGTGAAAACTCCCACCCTCAATATTGGGAGGGACTCCAAAAACAGAAATAAACTCAATACAAGCAAGCTACAAAAGAGAATCCCCAAAGGGGGGGGGGGGACTTAGTAGCGTGAGATGGGAGCCCAGATAGGAAGAAATGCCAATGTAGAGAACTACAAAGGGGTAGGGAGACCCCACGGTGGGAGGGGAACATATGAGATACCTCATACAAGAGAGACCACAATGGGAGAGCACCACCAATCTAGTGGGACACACATGAGAAGAGAAAGGCTGTAAAACAAGAAGGGGGAACCTAAACAGGGAGAATATATAGGGGATAACCCCAAGGTGGGAGGAGAAGAGTGGGAGGTTCCCCAAACTGCAGGAGACACAACGGAGACCCAAACGAGAAGAAACCCCAATGAGAGCGGCACTTGGGAGGGTGCGAGGGGGGCACAATATGAGGGAAGATCAGAGGAAACTCGAAAAGGCCGCACAGGCGCCAGAGAACTGACATGGGAGGCGATTGGGGGGGGGCTGGACACAAGGAGCAAGGAAGGAAAGGGGGGGCGGAGGGGGGTTATGGGAAGCGCCGTGGGACGGGGGATGGGGGAGAGGCAGGCACGGGAGACCGACGGGAGGGACCCAGGGATCGCAGGAGACAGTAGGGGGGCGGTATTTGGAGACCCCGAGGGGGGAGTTTCCAGGAGACCCCGGGGGTGGGGGGGGGCGGGGGGTTACGAGAGGCCCCGGTGTCGGGGAGACATAATCTGGGGCGCGCGCCCCCCCTTCACACTCACTGAGCACGAGCACGGGGCGTTGGCCCATCATCCTGGCGGCGGCGCGGAGCAGAGGACCCGGCGCGGAACCTTCTGGACACACGCCGAACAACGCCGCTTCAGCGCGCCGCGTGACACCCTACCCCACCCGCCGCCGCGTCCACCAATCGCCGCCCGAGCCGAACGCCCGGCACCCAATAGGGATACAGGACCTCACGTGTAGGACCCGCCCCGCCACACTTCACCAAAAGCTCGGTTGAGCGGTGACTCCCAGCGCGTGGGGCCTCGATTGGAACTGCCGCTGTTGGGAGAGGAATAGTGCGCATGCGCTTCCAAAAGTCGGGAGACCGCGCCTGCGCGATTATTCGGACGAGGCGATTTCACACATGCGCAGTGCGCAGGGTCGTGGTGAGGCGCATGCGTACAAGCTCCGAGCAGCGGTTGGATGGACGGAGCCGGCGCTGCGTCCGTTGCGCTCGGGTTTCGGCTGTAGAGGCGAGTGGGGAAGAGAGCAGAAAGCGCTAGGCAGCTGGCTCTCGCCGCTGTGGAGGGCCTTAGGAGTCTAAGTCCCTTCCACCGTGGCATGCTGGGAATTGTAGTCTTACTCAGCGGCGCCCTCACAATGAGGCATCATGGGAGTTGTAGTTTGTTAATGAGCCATGTTGGCCCAGATGACCTGTGCTACCATGCACAACATGGGGCCTAGATGCATATTGTCTTTGGGGGCCAGTGCTGTGTTGGATGCCACTCACTGACCACCTCACCCCAGCTGCCCTCCATATGTAGTGCAGCCGGGACTTATAGAGCAAAAACAGCCATTGCCCCTGTAAGAATGAGTTCTTGACTTGTAAATGTGTTTTTTCTCTCTCTTAATGTTAACATAATTATGAAGCAGCCAACGCACATGTTGCCACAGTCCACTGTGGATGGAAATAGAACTGTCTGGTTGTGTGCCAGAGGCCCTATACTTCTATAATCTAATGAAGATTCTCCTTTAGCCTCAAAGCGAAGGACCTGTGAATTTGGAGCAGAGGGTTTGAACTCTAGCCACCTATTTATATCATGTAAATCACCCATATAGCTGCTACTGTAAAGTTCCAAGTGGTCACAGCTTTGTTTCGATATAACATCTCTTTGTATATTCTATTTTTTTCATTTTTAACCACCACAGTTTAAAAAGAAAGAATACAGTATAGGTCTCTAGCTAGCACACGCAGTCAAGAAGAAAGTTACATTCTAGTCTGTGTGTTTCCAACTTCCTTCCTTTAAAATATTCCCTTGGATAACATAGCTCTTTCTTTTCCATAGGCACAAGCTCTGTTCCTCCTTAGATGGAGCCAGAAACAGATGCTCAGGAAGAAAAACAACACTGGAAAAGTATGTTGAATGCATTTCTACTTCAGACACAAGCCAACCTTTAAAGGCTAAATTGGAACTTTTGCAGTGAAATTGACAGAAATGCTCCCTATGCCAAAACATAAGCTCTCTGGGGTAGAGTCCAACTTTTTGTTCTGTATTTGTACAGCTTCTGCCTCCATGAAGTCCTGGTCCATGAGTGAGGCTCCTAGGTTCTATTGCAATACAAATAATAAATAATATGCATACTGATTTACTACAACTTCATATTATATAATTCCTGCTATGAGTATATGTAATTTGCATGGTATTAGGGTTATGCATAGGTGCTGCTGGCTGGGTTGAGGACACTGCTTTGGAGAAGTTAGGTGCCACATATTATTGTATGTATACACACCACCACTGAAATGCAGCTAACAAAGGGCTGGATAATGACATATACATAGCACAACAGACGAAGAGAAGGGGATATTGTAGCAAATCTTTGCTTGTACAGACAGTACTGTGAGGGTCTGATTTTGAAGGGTGCTGAGCTCTGCAGGGAGTGGAGGGTGCTCAGTACCTTATAGAAACAGATTCTTAACTTTCATGAAAAGCAGATAGGAGAGTGTTGCCTAGTGACTAGAGCACTGGTCTAGGTCCGAGATGACCTGGGTTCTGTTTCCAGCTCTGCCAGGCCTGCTGGGTGACCTTAGCCCACTCACTTCCTCTCTCTGTATCTCAGTTCCCCTGTCTGTAAAATGGGGATAATATTACCCTCCTTTTGTAAGCACTTTGAGATTTGACGATGATAAATTCAAGATTAGAACTAGGGATTATTATTCTCATTTACCCTAAAGCCCCATTGGACCTCTCTGGCAGTATAAAGGGGCCATAAATCATAAAGTAACGTCCCTTTGCACAGGCAGAGTAGTGTAAAGCCATTTAGTGTCAATAAAGACACTCAGTTTTGAAGGGCTCATTGCAAAGAAAAAATATCAGAGCAGCAGAAGAACTCCTCCTTCGGAGTCTTGTTATCTCATTGTTAGGCCTAAATAAAGATATAGCAGACAAAACCAGGTATGCCAACCTGACCAAAGTCAGGCTAACAAAGGTTTGTGGGTAATCCCTGAGTGGAAAAGAACTAACAAGCAGCATGTCTCACGAAGCACTGGGGAAAAGTAAGATAAGAGAGAAGCTGCATTCCTGGCACAGTACCAGATGTGCTGTGTTAGAAGCAGCCCCTTCGAAGAATTGATAACAACTCTAGCTTCCCAGCCTCCTGATTTTCACTCCATAGTTTTGTTCTTTGTTTGTTTTTAACTCCCCTACATTTCTAACTTTAGGCATGCATGTATACTAAAGGTGTCTAGTTTCTAGTTGTAAAATAAAGGGGGTGGGTTGCTCAAGTGAATAATTTATAACGCGACGGAACTGTCTATATAGGCTTATACTAAGACGTAAAGAGCAGGCTGGTTCTCTCGGGAAACAAGCTGCTATCTATTGATGCGTGCACTTGTCAATAAAGAGCTTTTGATCGGACCTTGCTGGTGTTGCCTGTCTCTCTCGCGGTCAGACAACAAACTTTGCCGTCTGGGTTAAAGTCCCTGACATCATCAATATAAAAACTCATGAGAACAACAGTCGCTTGTTTTGCAGACTCAGAGAGACGATCCACTCAAAGCCCACGTAAGTATTTCCCTAATCTGGAATCTCCAATCTTTATACCTAATTTTACTGTAATGATTGTTACTTTAAGATTAGGTTCTTTTAACAATAGGACATCAAATAATCATGGTCAGCCAAATGTGTTAACCCAGGAGTGTTAAGCAAAGATCAATGTGCCCAAATACAGAAAGATGAGAGTTAAATACTTTACCACTTCATCAAGCTGGGGATACAACCAGCAGCATGGATTGTTCTGGAAATATAATTCACTGCTGAAGTGTGTGTATATACCTTTGGCTTTTACCATGGTCCCAAAACTCCCCAAAATTAGTTTGTGTCATTCTTACCCTAAGATTTCCATTCCAATGCAATCTGTACTTGCTATCCGAGGTTGTTGGAAATGTGTACCTAGTTTCTAGCAACAGTTATATCAGTTGGTTATTATTTTCACAAACCTCAGCAAAATAGTATTTTCTCTGTGTGCACCAAGAACAAAACTTACACAGTTTTTAATATATTTCAGTATAGAGGTTGCTGGCAAAAATGGTTAACTTTAGTATAGGTATGGCTTCTCTTAAAAATACATAATATATTGGCTATATCATTTTGGTAACACGTCAAAGCAGGTATAGCACTCTGAGAATGGATGATTTCTATTAGGGAACCCCATTTGTCATTTAAACAGAAAACAACCCCCAAAAAAGGGAATATTTATAAAACTGTATTTTATCCATGGTATGTCCTACACATTACCTGAGAGGCAGTAAAATGATGTGGCTAGAGCTCCTGACTGCACAATCAGAACTCCTGGGTTCTGATCCAGGCTCTGCTACCAACTTGCTGTGTGGCCTTGGGCAAATCATGTCATTCTCTATGCCTCAATTTCCCCTTCTGTAAAATTATCAGGATTCCTCCCTCCATGGAGTTGGAGTAGGAATTAACTGGCTAATGTCTACAAAGCAGCATTAACAACTAAAGCCTGATTTTTCATCACCCTGCATCTTTTTTGTCATCATTTTCACCAGTGCGAAGCTGCTGTAAAATGCTACCGGATCAGAATAGTGGTGTTTCGCACTAGCATAAGTGACAAGGAATAGATCCATAATATGCTACGTAGTAAGTCTATTAGCTTAGTGGATGGACTGGGACTCAGGAGTTGGGTTCCACTCCTGGCTCTGCCCCCAACCTGCTGAATGACCTTGGGCTTTACCGCTCTGTGCCCCAGTTTCCACAGCTGTAAAAGGGATAATGATACTTGATTCCTTTGTAAAGTGCTTGGAGTCCTACTGAAGAAAAATGCTATAAAAGAGCTAGGAATTATTAATCAATAGTGAAAAACATCCTTGTAATACAAAGCCTTTTTTTGATAGGAGAGGACAACTTCAAAGGCCCTTCCTCTTCTTTTAAGAAGCTATGTCCTGCCAAACCCTCCCCCAGCTTTCTTGAGCTTCCATCTTCTCAACGGAGGCCCAGCCCAGGTCTACCCTGTGCCCAGGCTTCAAGGAAAGGACAGAAAAAATTCAGTAAGTGTTGGAACCACCTCAGCTTTGGGATGGGAGTGTTCTCTAGCAGTAAGGAGTAGGGGGCTAGGAGTCAGGCCTTCTGGAGTTTATCCTGGTTCTGGGCAAGAGCAAGGGTTAGTGGTTAGGACAAGGCACTAGGAGTCAGGGACTCCTAGGATCTATTCCCAGGTCTGTGTGACCTTGGGTGAATCATTTCCCTGCTTGGTGCCTCAGTTTCTCCATTTGTAAAATGGGGATAATACCCTGTGCACTGGGCTGTGGCACAGCACAGTGAGGTTCTGGAATGCAAGTCTCTGTAAACAGGCAAAATTTCAATAGAATTACGAATCACTTAGCATTTGAGGAAGGGGAAAACCAAACAGCGCTTTGCTCCTTTTTTCTCCAGCCCCTGATCATCAGCCACAGGAATGCTACGGCCTACTGGAGTGCATGCACAACAACATCCAGATCCAAACCCAGATCGCTCTGGCACAACTGAGCATCCTGGAAGGCTTGCAGGAATCCATGAACTTGCTTCTGGCTAGCGACGAGGTGAAGAGGAAGGAACAGAGAGACCAAGAGGGCCTACAAAGCTCAGTCTCCTCCCCCACCTAACATAGCCATAGGTTTGGTGGCTAGCTTTGATTCTCATAGTCTCATCTCTGCGGCCTCGTCTCCTTTGCATTCACTCTGGCGCTGGTTATCAAGTGTATAGCTACAGGATTGGGGTTTCTGTTATCATGACAACCGATAGGGCTCTGCTAGAGGTGCTGCTTGGAAGTAAAACTATTGTAAATACTTTCAGTGTGAGTTTTCCTCAGGGCTACTCTAATTTTTGCTCTGCCTCCAGTGCCCCTTGCAGTATGTTCCAACCATGCCTCCTCCACTGGAGACAGGGAGTAGGGTGGATACAGAACCCTTATGCAAGCCCCATACCAGCTGGGGTGGCTCCTGCACAGGGAGGATTCCCAGGCAGGGCCGCCCAGAGTGGGGGGGCAATTTGCCCCGGGCCCCCCACAAGAGTTTTTCGGGGCCCCCACAGCAGGGTCCTTCACTTGCTCCGGGGGCCCCGGAAAACTCTCACAGGGCCCAGGCCCCCGGAGCTTCTTCTGCTCCGGGTCTTCGGCAGCAATTCAGCAGCGGGGGGTCCTTCCGCTCTGGGACCCACCACCAAAGTGCCGGGTCTTTGGTGGCAATTTGGCGGTGGGGACCCCCCATCGCGGGTCTTCAGGGCACTTTGGCAGTGGATCCTGGAGTGGAAGGACCCCCTGCTACCGAATTACCGCCGAAGCAGGGGGCCTTGCCGCCGAAGACATCAGGCCCCCTGAATCCTCTGGGCAGCCCTGTTCCCAGGGAGCTGATTCTGCTCATTTTAAGGTCCCTCTGCGCTGCCAGAGCAGCACAAAGGGACCTGGGTGTGACTGACAGTCAGGTTCACCATCTCTCCCCAGCTGAGGCTTCCTCATTAGAAGCCAGTCACGATGCTGTGCTCTGTTATCTGCTTTGGCCTTGATTGTGCGTCTTCTGGCTGGATGCAAGAGGGCTGGTTGGTTCTCTGGCACCCTGCATCTTGTGTAGTCTTTTATATGTGTGCAGTGGGGGTGTAAAACTACCAAATGAGTGTTGCACACCTGCTTGGTACTGGTGTGAATGAATACATGAGATAGAGGGCAATATGGGATGAGGCCCCATGTCTGTGCAACCATCTCGCCAGCACATTACAGCTGGGTAGTTCATTTCATCAGGGGATCCCAATGTTAATGAGAAGATTCCTCTCCACTTACCTCCCCTGGGACTTAAGTATCAGAAATGGAGAACATGAAGCATGGCCGAGGGGCCTGCTCTTTAAAAGTGCTGAGCCCCCTCAGATCACACCACAGTGGAAGTAAGCAGCTAGCTGCCCCCATGAGTGGGCAAAACCCTTTCATCTTTTCCAGCCAGATCCAGTTAGCAATGCTGGCAGGATCCTGCGGTGTCCTGTGGTCAGGTGCAAACTGAAAGACAAATGCAATGTACTTACCGCTTGAGATTCTTTTTTGATTAAATATAAATTTTTTAGAAAAAGGATATGCACACAGGTGTCTGTTCCCTTCCCTTAAGGCAGCACCATCCTCCACAGGAGTTGAAAGAGGAGGAGCATTAGGTTTCTATGTTCCCCCATCTAAAGCTCTATTGTGAGGCAAGGTTAGAAGACTGGGGAGGGTGGCTGCTCAGAACACGGGATGCACAGGCCAGCTGCACTGGGCTTTGAACCCCATATGAACTCTGTTTAAGAATGATTCCAGCTAACTTGGCTTCAAACACAATCAGGAGCAGTGTGGTCCAGTGAAGAGAGGGCTGAGTTGCGGCATCTATTCCTAGCTGTACTGCATAACATTGGGTATGTCCCCAGCCCCCTTCTGTGCCTCAGTTTCCCATCTATACAATGGGGATAATAGTGCTGCCTGCCACAGTGGGTTTGAGAAGAAAAACACTAAAAACTGTGAGATGCTCAGCTACTATAGTGATGGAGCCAGGCAAGTACCTTAGATAGACAACAGCACAGATGGGGTTCTGTACATGCAAAAGATACCCTACCAACCTATGGAATATGTGAACCAGATAATAATGGGAGAGAGAAATGAAGAGACCATGGAACAATAGAGGTTTCCCATCTGATGGGTGGAGAGAGGCACAGAGCCAGTGATGCACAGAGGTCAGGCTGGGGCGAGCAGCAGCTTCTCCGAAGATGGCTCCTGCACCCAAGAAGGGGAGCTGGTGCAAGGACAGTCAGGCCCTGCTGATGCCACCTTCAGGCATGTGGTTGGTAGAACTGCAGTCTAGGTTCCCGCCTGTGCATCCCTCTCGGGGGACTTGGGAGTGTGCAAGATGCAAAGCACAGCAACCCGCCTGCCACTCAGCTTCACCCTTGCAACCCCCTGCAGGCCTGGCCCCCGGGAGCCTTCCGCTTGGACACAGCTGCGGTGTGCGCAGGCGCGCTGAGCTCCCTGCCCGGCCAAGCGGACTCCAGTTCCCAGCGTGCCCCGGGGCGGAGGCGGGTTTCCGGGCGCTCCGTGCTGACTCTGGCTTCCGCTGCCGCAGGGCGAGCCGGGCCGCCGCGGTGAGAGGGGCCGGGGGCCCCGCGGGGTTCGGTCGGGCCGGGGGCGAGATTGTGAGAGCGGGGGGGTAGTGCGGTGCCCGGGGAGTCCGTTCGCGGTATGGGGGGCAGGGGGGGCCGTTATGGGGGGGCGGAGGTGTGGGAGGAGCATTGGGTCAGGGGGGATCCGGGAGGTGGGTGAGTGGTGGGGGCGCTGAGGAGGGAGGAAGCGTTGCAGGGGAGCCAAGGAAGACGGCGGCGGTGGGGAAAGGGGGTTCGGGGGGTCGAAGAGGGAGGAAGGTGCAAGCGGGACCCCGGGGGGCGATCGGTGGGTGGGCGGTCATGGGGTTGGAGGGGAACCGGCAGCAGGTGGTGAGGGTGGGGCAAAGAGGAGGGAAGGAAGTTTGAGAGGGCCCCGGGGCCGTGTGGTTGGGGGGACCATGGGGTTGGGGATCCGAGAGGCAATGGGGGTTGGGAGCCTGAGGGGGAAGGAGTTGATGGGAGCAGGGAGGGCAGGTCTGCGTAGGGAAGTGGTCGGGAGGACCATGGGTGGGAAGCTGTGCGGGAGTGGGGGTAAGGTGGGGGTTGGAGGGGACACAGGGATGGTGTGGGGAGCTGTGCGGGTAGGGGCAAGGTGGGTTGGAGGGGAGCCCAGGGGATGGTGGTTGGGGGGGGAATGTTGCAGTTGGAGGGTCTAAGAGGGAAGGAAGATTTGGATGACCATGGGGTGAGGGTTTGGGTTGGGAGGGCTGTGGAAATACATCGGGGAGGTCTCTGACTCGTCAGCGCTCCATGGAGGAAAGGCAGCTAGGAAGTTCTCCAGGCAGCCTATAATCAGGGTGTGGGGTTCCTGACTTACTGCCTGTTCTGGCTCCAGAAATGCCATGGAGATGGAGCCACGTGGCTGAGAGTAGCAGCCAGGCCCTAATGCTTCCTGGTAGAAGGAGCTGTGTGTACCGCAGAGACGGGGGACAGGCAGAACGTATACTGGGCATAAGGAAGCAATGATCTGTGGCTGTGGGATGAGGTGGTGGGAAAAGACATGACTGTGCCCTGTACAGGGGCTGAGCAGGAGATGGGAGTGAAAGAGCTGCAGTTAGCCTCCTTTTCATATTTTCATTTAAGGTAGATCACAGTTTCTCCAGCCTTTTCATGCTGTTGTCCCATATGTGTTAGAATAGATGGATCTTTTCCCAGACCCAACCGCTTCACTACCTGGTTATCAAAATATAATTTCACAGGCCCCTGGGAAGGGCTCTGTGATCTAAGACCGCTGTTTAGGAATCACTGTAGTAGCCAATTGCTCAAGACTTTGTTGTGGCTAGGGAAGGCCGTGGCACTGTAGCCTAGAAATCTCAGAACCTACAGGATGAGAGGTTTCCTGGGAGACCTATGGACAGGCATTTATATTGGCTATGATTTAAGGCTAGATCAGCAAGGTCTGGTTATCAGCTATCAAAAGAGAGGATGAGCACAGAAAGCCAAGGGAGTGATAGAAGCTTAGTGGAGTGAGTGGGGTGTCAGATCATCAGGACAGAGCTCTCTCACTCTTTTTTGTCTGGGAAGAAGAGGTTTGTGCCAGAGCTGAAGAAAAGGAGTGTGCACTTTGGAAGGGTCTGCAACCAAACAGCGTTTGGATGGGAGCGAACTGGTGTTTGAATATTTGTGTGTGAGAGTAAAGATATGAAATACATGGGCCCTCAAGTTAACACTGTCTTAAATAACATGTTCTCTGTTCTACTGCTAACAGCTGATATTAAATTGATGACATTAAAAAACAAACCTTTAAGCCATTTGTTTTTCTCTCATCTGAATATAGGCTAGTCGTTTTCAAGGTTATTTCTAGTCAGTTGCAATTCTCAGGTGCTAGCACAATGCTGCAGTGTTTGTTTGCAGACACTGCAGGGGAATGTTGTTGTGGAGTGTGTTAAATTGTTTCCACTGGATTTCAAAGGAGAAATAGCAGAAAGGTTTTGTCTGGGCTTAGATATGAGTCAGTAGCGTGCCCTTGTTGCCAAGAAGGCCAGCAGCATATTGGGCTGAATAAGTAGGAGCATTGCCAGCAGATCTGGGGAAGTGATTCTGCCCCTCAATTGAGCACTGGTGAGGCCACAGCTGGAGTATTGGTCCAGTTTTGGTCCCTCCACTACAGAAGGGATGTGGCCAGATTGGAGAGAGTCCAGCAGAGGGCAACAAAAATGATTAGGAGGTTGGGGCACGTGACTTATGAGGATTGGCTGAGGGAACTGGGGTTATTTAGTCTGCAGAAGAGAAAAGTGAAGGGGGGATTTGATAGCAGCCTTCAACTACCTGAAGGGGGGTTCCAAAGAGGATGGAGCTTGGCTGTTCTCAGTGGTGGCAGATGACAGAACAAGAAGCAATGGTCTCAAGTTGCAGTGGGGGGGGGGGCCTAGTGTGGATATTAGGAAACACTGTTTTACTAGGAGGGTGATGAAGCACTGGAATAGGTTACCTAGGGAGGTGGTGGAATCTCCATCCTTAAAGGTTTTAAAGGCCTGGCTTCACAAAGCTGTGGCTGGGGTGATTTAGTCGGGGTTGGTCCTGCTTTTAGCAGGGGGTTAGACTAGATGACCTCCTGAGGTCTCTTCCAACCCTAATATTCTATGATTCTGTTTGTAGAAGCTTCTTGTCGCTACAAAATGAGTGTCCTAATGCTTTCAATGGCTTTAATGATGTTAAATAACAGTAAATAGACTAGGGTTGTTGCAGCCATGGTGGTCCCAGGATATCAGAGAGACAAGGTGGGTAAGATAATATCTTTTATTGGACCAATGGGCATTGGTCCAATTAAAGGTATTACTGTGCTCACCCTGTCTCTTTAATACATTTACCACACAGTCACAGAGCACCCAGGGAAAAAGAAACCCAGTATCAGGTCATTGCTTTGCAGTTGTCTCATTCTGGTAGAGAAGTGTCCAAAATATTACAGATGCAATTGCACTGGCACCATACTGAACGAGACTGATCCCTCCCTCCTCTATGGTATGTTGCTTTCGTGTACAATGTCTTAAACCACGCAGCTGTCTGTGCTTCATAACACATTGCACTTATGTATCTATTCTGCTGTCTGCTATTGCCCCCTCCAGAAGGCCACTACCTCCAATTTTTCCTCTTTAGAAACTCGGGCATTAACAGTGAATGTTTTCTCCTTCCAGATGAAGCTATTAGCTCTTGCTGTGTTTGCCCTGCTGTCTGTTGCTCACAGCGAAGAGGGAGCCAGGCTACTCGCCTCTAAATCTCTGTTAAACAGATATGCGGTGGAGGGCAAGGACCTGACTCTGCAGTACAACATCTACAATGTTGGCTCCAGGTAAGGCTGGTCTGTGTTCTTGGTACCTATCAGGTGCTTGGCCCTGAAGGACACGGAGTGTTAGAGGTGTGTCTCTGCAGTGTGTGTTTCACTAGCTCGGGGAGGAGGGAGACATCTAGAGTAAAAACCTTTCTCAAGCTCCTCCCTTACTCCTCCCAAATCCCCTCTGGGGGCAGGAGCGAATAGAGGGGAAGAATCTCTATTCATAGATTAAAAGTCCAGAAGGGTCCACTGTGGTCACCTAAAGTTTTCTGTTACCACTGTTAAAATGACTCTGTTCTCACTGGAGTCCATACGACTGTTGACTTGAGTAGGAGTAAAGTTGCAGTGTATGAGCCCCCTCTCAGGCCCACTTGGGAAGGGGCATTATATGTGGCTTCGAGAGTAATGAGACTAAAGTGTGCAGGGATTTTTTAGGGTGTGGGGGAGGATTGTGATTCTGGAGGCTGTGAAAGGGTCTCAGTGGATTTATGCGTATGGGAACAAATCAGTGTTCATTGTGTTGCTATTTTAGACTCCATGGCTTCTCTCTCTGTCTCTCAATCTCCCCTTCACCCTCAAAGCTCATGTCTAAGCTCTTACCAAGCTCTGGCACTCCACTCTCTAATCCTCCTGTTCACCCTTTCCTCTCTGTTCCAGCCCTGGTCCCTGCCTTCATCACATGCATCTTTGACTGCATCATCATCCACTGGTGTCCAAAATGCTGCAGTTGAAAATCACCTTCCTTTCCTGTCACTCGTATCCCCAATGCGGGGCTCCCCTCCTCACATGCATGGACCTCCATTGGCTTCCCGGGCTCTTTCCACAGCCAATTCCTTGTCCTCTGCTTCATGGCTTCTCTCAGCTCTTCCCTCTTATGCCCCAGGTCCAGCTCGTCCTGCTCAGCAGTCATTTCTCCTTGACGCCGTCTTCTACCTCTCATCTTTGTGGCTTTTTACTCCAGATCAGCAGCTAGCACTGAACTTTTCCCTGTTTGTGAACCAGCCTGTAGCATCATAGGGTTAGAAGGCACCACTAGGATCATCTAGTCTAACCCCTCAGTGGGACTCCCACTAATGCATACCCCAAGCTCTGTTCATGACCCGCCTCTCTGTTGTGTTTAGTGCGGCTTTGGATGTGGAGTTGTCGGATGATTCTTTCCCCCCGGAAGATTTTGGCATTGTCTCTGGAATGCTTAACGTCAAGTGGGACAGGATTGCTCCGTATCTTTTTGCAGTTCGAAACAATCTCCCCTTATGCCTTGTCCCCTCTGATGCCCAAGGATACCAAGACACTACATATCCATGCATCATCCCTGAAATGCAAGCGCACCTGACTTCTGGCTAAGGCTCTGAGGGCAAATCCCAATAAAGTGCCCTGGGATCTCTAGTGTCCTTGCAAACAAGAACTAGTTCTCGGGTCTCACAACACATGGCCGCCCCTCACATTAAATTGCGTGGAAATCCATTCATCTGTCAGGGAAGGAGGAATAGATGAGTTGTCCCTGTAAGGGTCTGAATCTGTAGTTGAAGGTGGTTTTAAGATTTCAAACCTGCTGGTTAGACCACCCTCCCTGTGTTTTGAGTCTTGCTCCCCCTGTCCCCTGGAACAAAATGCAATTTGTTTCTTTAACCATCTGCTACCCAGAGCCAGCAACGTATCTCACACTGTGGTCCTGAGGCCCCTCAAAGCTGGCTACTTCAACTTCACCTCAGCTACCATCACGTACCTGGCACAGGAGGGAGGGCAGGTTGTGGTGAGTGGCTACTACCTTTCTTGTGAGCTTGATCATGTACAGGATCCTTATGGCAGATCTCACAGCCAAGATGCACAGTGTGTGCTCCTAGACACAACCATAGAGGGATGACAGATCGTGTCTCTCTCTTCTCATGTAGTGCTTGTCACACGGCGCCTGCAATGCCAGGAACAACGGGCAATTGCTATTTCTTTTCCCTCCGTTTCAGGTTGGCTTCACCAGTGCCCCTGGGCAGGGAGGAATCCTGGCTCAGAGAGAGTTTGACAGGAGGTTTTCCCCTCACTTTGTAAGTACCATTAAACCAGTAATCCATTTTCTCGCAGTGACTGTACAGTTCAGATCAGCATTGGCCTTTTTCGTGCGCGTTGGCTCATGGCGTGAAAGCAGAAGCCCAGGCACTAAATTAAAAGCCATCTGGGAAGCAAGTTTTTGGGGCAACTTCGGCAAAATGTTGCAAGAAGAGTGAAAATTAATTCATCATGGGCCGTTAGACTCGCTTCTAGGAATGAGCCTGTGTTGTAGGGTTCGGATCAAAATGCTTGGGTCGGGGAGTGGGGCGCTCAGGTATGAGAAACTGGGAGTTCAGCTGTGCATAACCCCTCTCAACTCTACTTCTAATGGGTTTTCCCCTTCTGCTAGCTCGACTGGGCAGCTTTTGGAGTGATGACCCTTCCCTCCATTGGAATCCCTCTGCTGCTGTGGTACTCGAGCAAGAGAAAATACGATAGCCCCAAGACCAAGAAGAACTGAGGAAAGCCAAATGCAGCCAGTGCCCAGAGCTCAGGAACCCCACTTAGATATACAGTGTACTCAGAGTAGCAGCAATCAACCCTCCAAATCAAGTGACTGGGCCACCAGGGGCGGGATTTGTATAATTCTTGTGGCCAGTTGCTTTCTTGAGGTTTTTTTTTTAACCCTTTCT
This sequence comes from Chelonoidis abingdonii, assembly GCF_003597395.2. NCBI lineage: Eukaryota > Metazoa > Chordata > Testudines > Testudinidae > Chelonoidis > Chelonoidis abingdonii. The sequence goes on from NC_133779.1 coordinate 48,651,479, forward strand.
CAGCAGATCTGGAGCAAATACCTCTCCGGTCCAGTTCTGTTGTAATTAAGCTCCAGATGCAGCCGCAGTACAAAAATGCTAATAATGCCCAAGGAGTGTGGGGCTGAGAGCCTTTCTGCAGCATCGGTGGCATCACCCCTGCTTGCCGAATGCCAGTCATATGTGGCCAGATCTCCTCACGCCACAATCCTCCTCGATCTTGGATCAGCCCATCACCCTCGCTCCCCAGCATTTTATGCTTCTTACAGCTGTCACTGAGAGGACTGATCAAGTGACGGTAATGGAGACCTCCTTTCTATGCAGGTTTATTAGAGCCGTTCCCTCTCAGCCAAGCAGTGGCCTATGAACCCCCATAGAAAGATGCTGCTCTAGAGAGAATGTTGGCTACGTTGTTATATTTTGGTGAGCAATTGACCGCCGTTTTTCTGACTACTCTGTTGGGACATGTGTGACTACGCACCAAGGGTTTTATAATAAAATGAACACCACAGAGTGAGTCTCTCTTCTTCTACCAGTAAGTCCCACAGTTGGACTGGTGGGTTTCAGGAGCCATACCTAGAACTACAGTAAATCCAGTGGGTGTGGAGGCTCTGTCTGTATGCACCAGCAGCTGGCAGATCCAGCTGAAAGAGTATACCAAGCCCTTGTCTTCACTAGGATTAATGGTCTGTGTTTAACACGTGTTAAAATCCTACTGAGGGTTACTCCAACCCTCCCTCCAGGGTTCCTCATGAGCAGTTGCCACATGTTAGAACTAGAACTCAGTGTAGATGAGGCATATTGAACAGTCCACTTTTTTTTAGACTAGACATTGCCGAAGAGCTTAAAGTCTAAGACATGAGATGGGAGAGAAACAGCCCTACCAACGGTAAGTGACTTGCCCAAAGCTGCATAGCCAGGAATAGAACCCAGATCCTCCTAGCTCCCAGCCAGTGCTGGGTGCTCAGTACCACGCTGGCTGACACGATGCTTTGAAACACCTGGTGTCCAAAGCACTGCAGAATGTGTGGCACATAACACTGCATTTGCCCCAGGGAGTGGATTAGCTTGGATGAGTCTAGAGAAAACACGTTTACAGCCCTCAAGAGCTGAGAGAAAATTGAAGTGGGTCTGCTTTCCCTGCTCAACTCTCTGTACCTTTGTGTATTGGCCGCTGGCTTCTGATGAGTTTTGAGCTGCCCTGCCTAGGATGCTGTCCTCTGGAGCCTAGCTTCCAGCAAAGGCAGGAGGCACCTGCGTTCCCAAACTGCTTGCTGTCGTCTTATAATTCTAGAAGATTTAGAGTAGGAGCCCCAGCAGTGGGACTTATTTTTTTCAAATGAAAAAGATTTTCATAAGTGAAAACCAGGCCTGGGAGGTTCCCCTGGTGGCCCTGCTGCCCTCTTGTGCTTCAGGTCCATTTTGCAGCTTACCTGTGCCCTCCTGCAGTGAAGTGACTTCTTACAAGTCAGTTCTCTGAATTGCCGTTCTAGAGATGTCTACCTTGATTTGGTGGTGGAGTGGGCCCTGACTGGCCTTGGGCAGTGAGAATAGATTAATGTAAGCCAGGGAAACCACAACAAAGGTCCCCATTGGAGATGAGTGCATGTGACGTTGGGTTGGGGGGGAATAGACATGGGTGTTTTTTGGCAACCTCAGAAGAGAGTGCAGGGATTGGCCAGATCTGAGGCCCATTGCTAAGGGCAGCGTGTAGCGAGCAGTTTGCCCTGTTGCTACTGCACAGCCTGTTCTGGGCGAAGAAACCTTTGGTCTGCAGGGCTGTCAAACCAGCTCTAAATTCACACACACGCGATTCAATTTAATCTGCGCCAATTTCTTTCCAGCCCCTTCCAAATGAGAATCGCAGAGAGCTTCATGGCCATTCATGAATTAAACCTTTCAGTCCCTCCCTCACTGGAATTAACCATCCCCGTTTCACATATGGGGAAACTGAGGCATAGAAATGGATGTCACTTCCCTCAAGCACTCGGAGGGGGAAGAACTTGGGTCTCCTGCCTTCTAGCCCTGAACCTTCTCTATGTGCCCCATCATCTTTTCTCCTTCAACCAGGCTTCTGCTAACAGGACCCTGATGGGTGCTGCTAAAGTAACTGCAGGATTATTTATTTTTGCCACTCAGAGCAAAGCGGTCTTGTTATCCAAGAATTCCGTGTCGGTGGCCCAAGCTCCCAGGCTTTGCTGGAAACAAACACTGCAGCTTTGTCACACGAACAATGTTTCCAAGGCAGGATTTCTCACCCCCTCATCCCAACTGCTTGCTGCCGCCACCGGTTTCACCCTTTGTTTTGACTGAGGAGTGTTGCAATTGGCAGGATCAAGGAAACCATTGATGCTAATACTGAACAAAGGCTCCGCTCCACGAAGGGTGTGCAAGAGGGGGGAGCCTTAGAAGCTGAACTAACAGGTCTAACTGGCGCATCCCACTTCTCCGCACTAATGCTTTGTCCTGCCTTGCGTTGAGTGTCCCAAACAAGCTTTGTGAGCCTTGGCTTTGGGAAGACTGTTACTCATCCCTTGCAGCTGCCTCTCCTGGTCCCTGGTGATCTCTGATAGGATGGATTGCAGGCAAACAGGTGAGAACCAACAGATACACCTTGCACACATGTTGCTTTATTTGCTGCCTTTCAAGTTCTGTGGGGGGTTGCTTAGAACAGAGGCTATCAACATTTCCAGATGACTGTCCCCCTTTCAGGGGTCTGATTTGTCTTGCGTGCCCCCAAGTTCCACCTCACTTAAAAACGACTTGCTTACAAAATCAGCCCTAAAAATACAACTGTGTCACAGCTCACTTACAGAAAAAGGGCTTGCTGTCTCATTTTTACTGTAGAATTGTAAAATAACTCAATTGGAATATAAATCTTGTACTTACGTTTCAGCATATAGTATATAGAGCAGTATAAACAAGTCATTGTGTGAAATGTTAGTTTGTACTTGCATCGCTAGCGCTTTTGCTGTAGCCTGTTGTAAAACTAGGCAAATATCTAGAGGAGTTGATGTACCTCCTGGAAGACCTCTGCATACACATGCCCCTGATTGAGAACTTCTGGTTTAGAAGGACCTTGAGAACCGCTGGTCCTGTCTCATCTGTGGAGCCTTCGTCGGCGAGGCTGTCAAGCCAGGACCTTACAATGGTAGCATTATTTATTGGTATGGTGGTAGCACCTAGGAGCCCCTGTCACTGATCAGGACCCCCTCGTGTGCAAGGTGCTGTACAAATATGGAACAAAAAGATCCCTGCCACCAAACTGTCTTAACATTTAGAAAGACACAAGGTGGGTGAGGTCATCTGGTACTGGCCCAGCTGTTGTTGGTGAACAGAAGGGACTGGTGTGGCTAGAACAATACTGCATACATCTAAAATGTGTGAACTTCACAGCTCTCTCTACGTGGAGTAATAGTACAGTGTGCTTCCCAGGGCAGGAGCCTAGTGTTTTCTGCCCTCTTCCCTTCCCGCTCCCCAGGAGATGGGCGTTCTCCTCGTACAGATGGGAAAACTGAAGCTGAGTGCCCTGTATTTAGACTGTCACCTTGGGGACAGTCATGCATTTGCTCACAATGAGATGATTCTAGGAACAGATGCAGCCTAAATAAGGAGTTGTCTGTGGAACTAGCTGTAGGCCTTGCCTGGTCACTGGGGAGAAGAGGGTTCGCCCCTCACCTCATCTCTGAGGAAGGAAGGACTGGAGAGAAAATCAGGCACATGGGCTGTGTGGAGACTACCCCCATTGATGGCCAATTGCAGTCATGGCAGCAGGACATGGAGACTTCAGGGATGAAGGTGCCTTTGTCCACTAGGGGTCAGTGGGGGTGCCAGCAGTTCCTAATAGTGTCCCTTGTAGTGGGTGCTCAGGTGCTAAAGCTTGAGGGAGACACACCAAGACCATTGTAGAGCTGGCCCATGCCTGCTGCTCTGTTACGCCTGCTCCAGGCTGGATTGAAAACGGATCCTGAGGTTGGAAGCCTCCACTGGCCTCTCCACAGCTCTCCATGTGGAGGAGTGAATTCAGTTGCGCTGTGGCTCCTCCGAAGCAGTGTGCAGGCCCGTGATCCTCATGCTGGGCCTGATTCTTACTACAGCCTGCAGGTAGCACTAGCTCATCTTTGGAAATCAGCCCAAAGGTCCCGGTGTCACCTGTTTGCTTAATAGGATGTGGTTGTGTTTACTGAACTAGCCAGAATATGGAAGAAAGGGCGCGATCACAGACAGAGCCAAGGTACAAGCTCCAGGACCTGCTAGTGGCTCTCGCTCGGGAAACCTTTCATGCTAGATAAGGGCTAGCTGGATCAGTGCTAGAACTGTCTGAAGAGCAGCCAGATGCTGCAACGTGTGTGTGGTCAGTAGGGGGTGCTCATCTCTCTCAAGTAATGTTCCTGTGCACCAGCAGCGCTGTGATGCGGTACCAGGGATGCTTAAAATGAACAAGGCCTTAATTATTTGTGCATAGTCCCCTGGAGGGCTCTATTTTTAAATCTTGTTCCTGCTATTATGGCAGGATCCCAGTCCCGCTGCAGGGCTCTGCTTGCAAGCTTTAAAAACCTTCCTCCTGGCTTGGAAGGTTGGAAATTAAACTGGTATGTTAGCGGCCAGGGTAGGTTCCTCATTCCCCCACTCTCCTAGGAGAGACCTGGTCCATCCGACAGTCCACCCCTATCCTGAAGGACCTAATGCATTAAGCAGTTGGCCATGTGCATCCGACACCTGGACGCAGTTGGTCTGGTTGGGGGTCCACTACCATGCTCTACCCAGCCAGGCCTCGTCTATCGGGCAGCCTGCTCCATCCAGATGTGGCGGGTACGTTGTCTTGTTCCCCATGCACCTGGGGTGCTTGGCAGCAAGTGAGGGGTTAACACCCTGGCTCCCACAAGGCAAAGAAGGGACAGTCCCAGAGCTTGGAGCTGATTCGGAGGCAGGCGGTGGCTGGACCTACTGTTTGGAGAAGGCAGCATCGTGTGGGCAGGGTGATGTCATAGAGGCCTGAGTCACCGCTGCAAAAGGTGTCACCTCCATTGTCCAGCCCTGGCCAAAGCCGTCCTTATCACTGCTCCCAGGTGGGGCTCCGGCTGCCTTGTGTGTACCTGCTACAGCCCTGCACCTTCCTTGGCCAGGCTGGGCTGAGCCTGCACGAGTGAGCTTTGGAGACTGCCACGGGGGCAGCCAGCGATAATTCGCCCTAGGTCTCCCACGCCTTCCGCTGGAGGGTCTCAGAGCATGTTGCCCACGCTCATGACTGAAGCCCCTCGCCCAACTGGGGAGGTAGCTCGGTGTCACCCCTTCTCTGAGCTGCAGTTTCCCCAGCTGGGGACAGATGCCTACTCCTGCTCTTACCAGTAGATCTCACTCTACTGCAGCCAGGAATTCAATCCAGCAGTCCTGGCTTAGCCTCCTTCTGCCTTAACCATGAGGTCATGTCACTTCCCTGTCCCTGCGTACCATGACATGTGGGTGCTTAGTGCTCTCTGATCTCCCAGAGGAAGCCATCGTGGTTTGGAGATCTTGGCTCCAGGGAAGCCAATTTCCCATCTGCTGGGGGGAGCTGAGCTCCCCCAGACAAGCACCACTTTTGGGGATCACTGTCAGCCAGGGTGGGAATACAGATCTCAGTTGTCATCTGCAGGATGCTGCTCCCCCAGCCCTTAGTACCGCGCTGGGCCCTGTCTGCTCCCTTTCTGCAACACCTCCTGTCTCCCGTCCCGGCTTAGCAAGGCCTGACTGAATCGCTGCTCTCGACTGTGGGACTGTCGGGTTAGGTCTATGCAGCAAGGAGATGCCTGTGGCTGGCCCGTGCCAGCTGACTTGGGCTCGTGGGGCTGTATCCCTGCTGTACGGACCACTGCTCCAGGACCCTGCCAGGCGGGAGTCTAGTTCTCTGTGGGGCTCCTCTGTCTCTGCTGTCTCTCCCGAAGAAGATTCCCTAGCACCTCACAGACAGAGTGATTCTTGACATCCCAGGGAGGCAGGTGACGGCAGTCCCCTTCTCACAGGTGGGGAAACTGAGGCACCCAGCCAGTAAAATCAGAGGCAGGATGAGACCTCAGGACTTAACGCATTCCCAGCCTCCTGCTTGCCCTCCAGGCTGCTTCCAAGGAAGCTTTTCTTTCTTTCTTTTTGGTCCAGGCTGCACCCTGGGTATTTTGCAGCCTTCAAAAGACAGCCGCTTGCTGCTGAACCAAAGGTGCCCCTGCGGTGCCGCCTCTGTCTTCCGGCGCAGCCCAGCGCTCGCGTGACCCTCGTTGGGGCAGGGGCAGGGGCAGGGGCAGGCGAGGGGCTGGGCTGGGCTGGGCTGGGCTGGGGGAGGATGCAGGCGGAGCTGGCCCCGAAGGTGAAGGGTTAACAGCGGGGAGGATCCGAAGCGCTGGGCGGGTCTCGGCTGTTTGATTCGGGTGAGCGAGGAGACGGGGGAGGAACCTGCAAGTCGCGAAGAAGCGAGGCTGGAAGCAGGAGCTGCAGGAGGAGAGGGGGGTCCTGCCGGGGCACAGCGGATCCTCAATCCCGCAGCCCTCCCCAGGGGAGCAGCCGCCCCCCCCAACTGCAGCCCAGCAGGTAGGTTCCTACCGCCGCTTTTCCCCCATCACCTGCAACAGGTGCGAGCCCGCCCGTGCCGACCCCTCCGGGGGCTGGGCCAGGTGTGTCTCCCCACCTGGGCTGGGGTCGCCCGGCGAACTCCGGGGAATGGGCTGAGCCCTGCCCTGCCCCCTGGGCTCGGTCTGTTGACGGTCCTGTGGCTTCCTGGGTAACCTTTGCCCCGTGCTTTGGTGTTAAAAAGGGCGAGGGAGAGGCGAGTTGGCAGCCGTCTCCGGGGCTAGTTAAAGCAGCGTCGTGGCATAAAGGTAACTGCTCCCAGTACAGCTTCCCCCGCCCGGTAAGGGGAACGAGCCATACCCGAGTACCTGCGTCCACACTAGCGAAGAGCACTCGGAAATCCCACCCCTACCAACAGAGCTGTGCCAGGACCAAATCCGTGTGTAGCCCAGACCTTTCGGTCTGTCCCAGCTCTGAATTCTACCACCTGAAGCCCTGCCCTGCCCTCCAATTTTAGCTGTGAGGTTTAGGAGTGTGATTTTATTATCATGGGTTATTTTATTTTACCAACACAGGCATGCTGCTAATAGCCCCAGCCTATAACTGCAGTTTGAACTGATGCTGCTTGGTGGAACTAGCAGAAGCTATTTGGAGACAAGCACTCTTATACCAGTGTAACTGTGTCCACACTAGACAGTTTTTCCATACTGGAGTAACTATACTTGACCAAACCCTCTAGCGTAGGGAAGCCCTCAACAGATGTCGGATTTTTCTCCCATGGAAGCAGGGGCAGCAAATCCCATCTGGACGGCTGGAGCATGTGGCTGTGTTTGGTTATATTGAAAGTTTGGGTCAGCTTGGAAAAGCGACAATGGAAATATGGCAGGTCTGCTTCTTGTGCGTATCACCTTAGTGACAAATGACAATATAGTGCCATGAGCCCTGCAGAGCCGGCCTGGTTCTGGGTACAGGAACTCCAGAGTGCTCTACTTCATGCATGAGCAATCGAATTGCTTCCTCTGTTCCCCTGGAGTCACACCTGGCAGGCCCCCATTGAAGGCTGGGGTGTTGCCGAGGGCAGAATTTGGGTGTTGAGATGCAAAGTGGAAAGAATCCAAGCTCTGACTCTCAGATCCCCAGCTGGGTTTGCAGGGCTGGGTGTTTGGGATGGGTGGAGTCAGAAAAGGAGAAGGGAAATCCCTTTGCTACAGAATCCTGGAAAGGTAATTTCATGGAGCCCACAAAATCATTTTAAAGAACTATGTCTGGGGGCGGGGGGAAACCTGGCTCTGAACTCACCCTACGGGAAGCTGCCCCATCCCTTTTGCAAGTGATTCTCCTCTGAACCCATTTGCTTCTAATGGGTGCAAAGTGCTGGCTGAAAGGCCCCATACAAGTGCAAATCTGCTGCTGGACCAAATTCATCCTTGCGTCACCTGGCTTCCCCGGAGTCATGGCAGGGATGCACTTTGTAGCGTTCTAGCATAGACCTCAGGGCCCTCACCCGTTGCATGAACAGAGTGTGTGTGTGTGAGGGGGAGATGACTGGACCGCATGAGATGAGCAGGGCCGATCTCAGCACCCATTGTAGAAACAGCCCCGACAAGCAAGAGGCCATAGAGTCCAGAGCTAGACCTGGTTCAATGTTTCAATCGAAACAGTTTTCCATCTGAAAAATGCCATTTTGACCGTGCTGAATTGTTTTGCCAGATTAGATCCATTTCGATGAACTGGCATTCAGGAAACAAATTTGGAATTTCTTTGGGGAAAATGCTGCAACATGTTGTTTCAAATGAAAAGTTTCCTCTCTTTTTGGCTCCAAAATGTCTTTGCCTTTTGAAATTCGCTTTTTGCTGTATAGCTGTTTAAAACGGTCACATTAAAACGTTTCATTTCAATTGACCTAGAAGGATCTTTCCCCCCTGAAATTTTGTTACAGAAGAACTTCCGAATGTTTGTTTGGCTTTGGGGCCTGATTCAGGATGGAAAAAAATGTTAAGCTTGAAATATTTCACTGGATGGGCCCGACCAGTTCTACCTCCAATGGGCCAGAATTCCCCTCTCATCCCCCACGGGGTCCTTCTATGGTGGCAGAGAGACACGTTGGTCCATAGGTGGGCAGTTTGCCCTGGGCTGGGCCTATTCTGTGCATATCAGACTGGGCAGCCATCTATCTTGGATTGTTTAGACACAACAAATCCTGGATCTTGGCAGGGGATTAGACTAGAAAACTCTTGCCATCCCTTCTGACCCTCTGATTCTGTGACTTGGTCCACTGCCTATTGGGAATTTTCATTGGGGGTGGATTGCATGTCCCACATCAGCAGGTTTTTGATCCCACCCCAACCCTCTGTACATTCAGGGCCTGATCCAACATGTGCTGAAATCCAGTGGAAAAACTTCAGCTGACTTCAGACTTGGGCTTTGGATCAGGGTTTTAATAAGATTTTGATCCCCTCTCCCCTAGGAACTTGATTCTTTTCTCGCTAGCCTAAGCAGCGCCTGGGTTTGTACTTGGGGGACTTTCCCCTAACCCAGAAAAGTCAGCACTGAAAGGAACATAAGAATTGCCAGACTGGATCAGACCCTACAGTAGTGGATGTGAGATAATCTGCCCCCCAACATCAGGTCTTATCCTGACCCCAAACAGAGCCTGGCTCAACCCCAGAGAGATTTAATATCCCTTCCACAATCTGCTTGTATTCGCTAGCCTAGCTCTGGGTAGTCTTGCTAGCTGTATAAGCGTCCAAGCCCCTTTTGAATCTTGCTGACTTTTTTGCCTTTGGAGTCATCCTGTGGCAATGAGTTCCACCGTCGAACTGCATACTGCACAGGGAAAGAATTTCCTTGTATTGGTTATGAACTTGCCATGGTTTAATTCCATCTACTTATTCCTATGTCAGAAGACAGGGAGGATCTGGATCCTGTGGGGGAAAGGGATTCCAGTGGCACCTCCCTCATGAGGCCGGCCAATTTAGCAAGGTCTTACCCGTGTGGTCTATCCCTATTATGTTGTAAGGATAACAAAGCTGCTCATCAGTTGAGCCAGGAGCTGCCGCTCCAGTAACACGATCCACGAGCCTCTTTGTCACTCTTAGGCAGGTGGCTGTTGGAATTCTTTGCAAAACATAAACACAGGTTTTAAGAGGGCTGGGTGTTGATTTTAGCCCCATTCGTAAGTTACAACTGAGTCCACCACAATCGATTCCTTTCTGGGGGCCCCTCGGGACTCAAATCCTTGCTGTGATTTGAGCTGTTCCGGGATGAATCTAGCAGGCAGCAAGATGCTTGGCTGAAAGAATGACCTGTAATAACCAGGGCAGATTCAAGAAGGAATGTGCAGGGACATTCTTTATAGCACGAAGGCATGTCTTCCTGAAGCTAGCATATAAACTCAGCCTGGAGCAACCAAGTTTTATAATGTCTGGCATTTAAACCAGAAGAGATGTTTTCAGGATGTGCACGCACACAATGTTGTGTTTGGATAGGGGTATGTTTGAGTCTGTGGTTGTGTCCAGGCATATAAGTGACCTATACTATCAAACAGTGTATTCAGAGCCCTTGCTCTGCTCCACAGGAGTGGATAAGAGTATACTACAGCTACCAGCTGAGGGAGCTGCTCTCTCAGCTCAGGTGGTGTAGTCTCATGCTTGAAGGTCTGGATTTCAAACTACATCACTGAGCCCAAAGGGGGCGATGTGTCTGTGTGTGTCTGAATCTTTTGTATACATGGGCGTGTTTATGTAGGGTCTGTGCATGCACCTATCGAAGGCATTTTGGTGGATGGAGAGAATGTTGCCTAGGCTAGAAAAGGCGCCAGGCGGTGAGCTGGGAGTGTTGGACAGCTGGCTGTGAATGAGGGGCAGGATGGTGCAGTGGTTAGGGCTTGGAAGACATGGGGGTAAGTCCCAGCTCTGCTGTAGACTCCCTGGGAGATGTGGGCCAGTGTCTGGGCCTCTGTTCCCCATCTGTACAAGTGGAACTAACAGCAGCTGCCCTGTGTCGTGCGCTAAAGATCACGAGGTTTCTGGGGCGGATGCAGGATGGGCCCTGGTTTTTCTCTTTGGGATCTTGGCCAGAGCCGCCCTGTTTTCACACTGTTCCCTGCTCGCTGGCACAGCTCCTACATGTGCACGTTTCGCTCCTGAGCAGCTTCATGCCCCGATCCAGGGAGGGGAAGGAGCTGGCGGGGGCAGATTGTCTTGGATAAAATAATAATACCCAGCTGCTAGATGGAGCTCTACTGATGGAAAGCTCCAAGTGCTTTCCCAAGTGGTTCAGTATGGTTAACCCCATTTTACAGATGGGGAAAATGAGGCAGAGGATGTGTTTTAGGGGGCACGGAGCTTTGAAGTGCCGTGGGCTCATGTAACCCCTGGGTGAATGTGTTTGAGGGGCCCCCCTTTTGTGCCAATCGACAGTGATTGTGAGTGTGGATTTCCCTGTGCTCCCTTGCAGTGGTAACCGTGTTGCCAATTTAGTTGTTTTCCAGCACCCCCTGGAAATTCATACACCCTCGCCCCCATTTCAATTCCTGGAGAAAACACTAATCAGCCGCTTCCCTGACTGTGTGTAGGCCTGACGCTGAGGTGTAGTCAGCGGTGCGTTTAGCAATTACCAGATGCCCTTCTAGCCAGATCCAAGACTTCCACTGTAGCCCCACGGGCTTGGCTGGATCCCTTGACAATTCATGACTCAAGGCTCCGAGATCAGCAAACAGACTCTGCCACAAACAACCCACACCTTAATGCCGTGTTTCCTGGGCAGGCCGTCCTTGGGCGCTGCAGATCCAGCGCCCAGAAATGCGCAGCAGAGACGATGCAAACAGAGAGTAAAGACAGAGAGATTTTTTTTGTTTGTTTTTGCGGGGAGGGGGGCTGGGAGGAATGGAAGAGGAAGAAGGGATGTCTACAGGGCCGAAGGGGAGTGGATACCATCGTGATCAGAGCCAGCAGGAAGAGAATTTAAGTGCCAGCGGGTGCCACCTGCTGTTGTCTGCACACCTTGGATTCCATTTGTTGTGCCAGTCTTTTGATGTGGCTTCTTGGTAGGTGACGCACGGCTGTGAATAGGACAGAATACCACACAGGCTGCTGCAACAAGCAGTTGCCCCCACTCCAGCTTTGGGTGAGATCCTGGGCAGAACACTCAGGTTTCTTTAAGCCCCACCTATATGGGCAGAGGGGAGCATTGTCCTGATCTATTATCATCAGTTTTGCGGTAACAGCTGGGAGCCGCAGTCATAGTCCAGCACCCCGGGGTGCTAGGTGCTGTACAAACACAGAACAAAACCACAATTCCTGCCCCAAAGAGCTTACAGTCCAACCTAACAGGACATGGCATTTATACAGGGCATAGGTTCTCAGCCTGGGGTTGGCAGAGAGAGGTCGGAGTCCTGACTGGCTGCTCATATTACTGAATGGAAGGGAGGTCCTAGCTAGATCCTGGCAGGTTAAGGGAGAGTTCTGATGCTGTGTTCTTGATATGAGACAGGTGGAGAGCTGCTGGTCTGGTACTGTGTGGACATTGATTCCTCTTTTCATCTCCCTGAGAGGTGGGTCTGGGTTGTTCCCTCAATTTTACAGAAGGGTAAACTGAGGTACAGGGGAAGTGACTTGCCTGAGATGCCACTCTGAGTCAGTGGCAGAATCCACAGTGGGGCGTCCTAGCCTGATGCTCTGAGCCCTGGCCAGCATGCAAATCCCATGGACATCAGCGAGCACTGGAGGGCAGCATCTCTCAGGGTCAGGTCCTGAGCTTGTATTTCTGGTTGACAAGCCTCGCTTGGAGCATGAATCTGCCTTTCAAAGAGCAGACTCGCCTGGGCCTGGGTCTGATTGGACACAGTTTGCTTCCCACTTGCTGGAAAGGGCTTTGCTGCTGCAATGTGACACGGGTGTCTCCAGTGGAACAGACCTGCAAGTATTCCTGGGCCTCAGTTTCCCCATCTGTGAAACAGGGAAAGCAGCACTTCCCTACCGTGCAGCCCATGGAGAGGATACACACAGGCTGCTGGGGTGCCCCCTGCCTAGATGCATTGTTAATTTGTCCCTGCATAGGCTACCGGATGAGGGAGCTTGCTCTCTACAACCGAACATGGCGTTAAGAGTACTGTTCCCATGATTCCAGCAAGGGGGTCTGAAGACCTGACAAGCCACGTGTTAGCCAATAGCCTGATAGAGGCGTGTTGCTCTGGGCATGTTATTTAACAGGAGAGAGTTAAATGTAGCTCTACCTGCGTCCCTTGCCCTCCTCCACATCTGCTCTGCTATCCTGCATGGTCTGGGGATGTTCCCGAGCAGGATTTATAAAGAGCCAAAGAAAAGGCAGCCTGAACCCTTCAAGTCAATCCGTGCCACCCGCGAGCCCAGTGCAGGATGGGCTGGGAGTGACGAGGGCTAAGCCAGTTGCCCACCAGCGTGAAGTGCTTTGCTGCAGTTCAGTCACATCGCTTTAAGAACAGATTTAAGCTGAATTAGTGCAACTTCTGTGTGGAGACAAAAATCGAGCTGCCAGGCCTGACTCTCTCCCTCTGCCTTGTGCAACCACTCTGGTTCACAGTGAATGTAAAATGCAGCTAGATCTGGGTGTTTCCCACCCACTTTGTGTGGAGGTAAACGGTGGTCCCTACCCTTGCAATTATATCCCAACTCTTGTGATATTTACTATTTTTTTTCCTTCAAGCCTCAACTCCTGGAGTCATCTGATTTGGGGAGAACATAAGAACGGCCATACTGGGTCAGACCAAAGGTCCATCTAGCCCAGTATCCTGTCTACGAACAGTGGCCAATGCCAGATGCCCCAGAGGGAGTGAACCTAACAGGCAATGATCAAGTGATCTCTCTCCTGCCATCCATCTCCACCCTCTGACAGAGGCTAGGAACACCATTCCTTACCCATCCTGGCTAATAGCCATTAATGGACTTAACCTCCACAAATTTATCGAGTTCTCGTTTAAACGCTGTTGTAGTCCTAGCCTTCAGAACCTCCTCAGGCAAGGAGTTCCACAAGTTGACTGTGCGCTGCGTGAAGAACTTCCTTTTATTTGTTTTAAACCTGCTGCCTATTAGTCGCAAGGATTTGTTTAAAGTAAGTTTCTAGCTCTTGTGATTGCTGAGGGAAGCTGGATAACATGATCCCAGCATGACCTGAAAGGCTCAGAGATTAGGAGGCAAAGTGGGGGGAAAAAAGAAGCCAAATTATTATTATTTTTTTTAAAATCTCATGATTTATCAGCTGATCCCATGACTGCATGGGGTTGATGCTGTTATGTAAATGACTCCATATAGCGCGGGGCAGTGGTGAAATCAGAACCTAGGGGTATGTCCTGGCTGATGTCATGGGGAATTTTGCCATTGACTTAAACAGGGTGAGAATTTCAGCACTAGTCCAGTGATTTAAAGAGTTCCCAGCACCTGTATCTCTTCAGACACGGTGCTTCCCATGTTCACATTCTTGACATTCCAAACAGTGCCCAGTAAGCAGGCTCGGAGGGGTTAGATTTATATTGGTAAATGTCAGTAGGTGTTGATTTCACTGAACCCACGCTAAAGAGAGGACAAACCATTTCCATCGATAACAATTGAAATTTCCAGCTAGGCAAAGCAGGAAAATTGCTGCTTGAGAGAGCTTAACTTAATGATAACGCTTAGTCCTTCCACCCAAATGCAGGGCAGTGGACTAGATGACCTTGCGAGGTCCTTTCTAGTCCTATGATCCTGTGATTTTTTTTTTGTGTGTGTGTATTTTCAAGCTATGTGTATTGATGTTGACAGTTTGTGACTTGCTGGTTACAAAGTTTCACTTTTGATGTCTTGGCGTCTGCTGTCATTCAATAATTGTCTGACACCTACTCCCATAATTTCTGGCATCTGTGAACATTTAAATAGATCAAAATAGGGGAAAAATGCATAAACCCCATAATTTTGCACAACTCTGAAAATGTATATTGATAAAAATACACATTGATATTATCCACTGAACTAACAATTGAGTTCTGCCAAACCTGCTAATACAACTTTTATTAGGCTTTTTTTTTTTTTTTTAAATTCTTGGTCACTTTCTCATTATAAAACCATGATCTAGAGAACAATAAGGATGTCCAGGAATCTCCCACACGTTATAAGGCTGCAACTCCATCAGGAGTGACTGGTGAGCTCAGAAATTGTCAGCACGATGCCTGAATAGCTTTCCCCCCCTTCAGTTTGGGAGGCTTTGCTGAACACCAGCGAGGGATGTGATCAGACAGTTAAAGCCCCTGATGTGGAATCAGAACTCCTGTGTTTTGTTCCTGGCTCTGGAAGGGGCATAGGAGACTGGGAATCCGGACTCCTGGGTTCTAATCTTGGCTCTGCAAGGGAAGTGTTTCCTACTGGTTAGAGCAAGTTTTGGACATGTCCAATTGAAACGGTTCATTTTGATGTTTCTGAAATATTTCGATTTTGTTTTTCAGGCTGAAGTCACAAAATTGAGGGCGGGGGCGTTGCTCCCTGGGGAAGTGAGCGCTGGGTGACCATGAGTGCTGGCGTGTCAAGGATATGAGTCTGTTACAGCCCCCGCTAGGGTGGTTTGGTTGTCTAGCTCCTGCTATAGTAGCTCCTGCTTTCAGCTGTCGAGGGCCCCAGTTCAACCCCTGGTGGGTACCATGCGCTCGCAAGTGCTTCCCAGCTGAGGTTGTCCAGGTCATGGCATTCGCCTCCAGGTTCTCTTCCCTGCTCCTGCTGATGAGAGCCTGGCCCCTTTGCGGATAAGGACTGCAAGGAGTACAACATGGGACTCCCCAGACTGGATTAAATCTGGGGGGGGGGTCGCATGGAGTCGCGCGTCTCATCTCTGACAGTGGCCAGCACCAGCTGCATCAGAGGAAGGTGCCGGATCCCTGCAGTAGCAGATGAGAATGTGGGTCAGGCCCAGAAGCCCTGTCCCAGCCCTCTCCTTGCTCTCCCAGAAATCAGACCCATCCTCCCAAATCTCTCTTCTCCACCCCTCCCCCACCCCTGGCATTTCTTTTTCTTTTTTTTTTTCTTTTTGTCTGTTCCTCCCCCTCTCAGCAGCTTGGGTCTCAAGCCTGTTTACATTCCCCAGCAGCACACACAGCGTGTATGACGTGTTTGTCTGATCTTCCTTCTTTGAGGGTGAGTCCTGTTCTGGATTAAAACTAGAAAGATGTGTTGGGCTGATGAGCTGTATTCATTCACTACCAAATACTTCTTCTAAAAGTACAGGCAGGATGCATGCAGGGCTGGGCAGGGCTGCGTCATCGTCAATTACGTGTTTGATCTGTTTCAGAAGGAGGCCGCATGTGGGCTAGGGGTAGGGAGTCAGGATTTGTGGCTTGTATTCTTGGCTCCAGGAGGGGTGTGGGGCCTGCTGATTAGAGCAAGGGACTTGACGTCAGGACTCCTGGGTTCTGTTCGTAGCAGTGGCAGAGAAGTATTTGATTGGGAGTCAGGACTCCTAGATTACCAGCTCTGCCACTGATTTTTCCTTGGGTGACCTTCGGCAAGTCACTTCCTCTCCCTTTGCCTGTCTCCCCATTCGTAACCCCCCCCCAACCCCAACCCCTACCAAAACAATACTCAACTCTCCCCCTGAGGAGTGGGTGTGAGAGAGAACAAATCACAGAGGCCAGATGGTTGGTGGCTTAATGCACACCTGGAAGAAGCTCACTTGCTACTGTGAGGAGGAAGGTACTTGGATTGCAATCTCTTCGGGCCGGGGCTCTCATTTTGTTCTGTATTTGTACAGCGCCTGGCACCGTGGGGTCCTGGTGCATGACTGAGGCTCCGAGATGCTCTGATAATTGAAAGAATAATTCATAAGAGAAGATATGAAACCGACTGTGGAGTCTAGACGAACAGAGATGTTGCCCCCCCCACAAAGGAGTTTTGAGGGGTGGGAGGCTAATCCAGTGCACTGAGCTCCTCAGATGGAAGGGGAAGGCTGATTTCTAGTCTCTCTCTCCCCATCTGAGTCACCCACCCTGCCTGGGTCATCAGCAGCAGACAGACTTCCCCTGCTTGAGCTAAAAGAATTGCTCCGCTCCCTGGCAGCAGTAGTAAGCCTTTATCCTCTAGCAGATCAGCTACTGGCTGGAGTGGGGACACATACGCACATAGCCAGTGGGTCATGCTAGCCCTGCAGGGGGAATTGTGGCCCCAGAAAGAGAATCCCATGGGGGGGGGCACTTTGATTTGCTTTTCAGTCACTTTCCTGATTCTGGAGCTGTGGCTCTGAGATGGGCGTTGGCCTCTTGGAGTGGTTCCCTGGGGAAAGACTGGCCTGTCCTCACCCCCCTGCCCCTCCCCACGCACCCCAGTGGGAATCCTGCTTTGTTGTGCACACTCCTCCAGGTTTCCATGGGAGCGCTTCCCGCCCTGCACCCTATCAGCTGACTGCCTTTTAGATCGGCTTCCTTTTTCCTTCTGTGTTAGATATTCCCACCCACCCCCGTTAGCTCCTGGCTGGCTCAGTCCAGCCTGCTGAGTGGTCAAATCGGTGCTGGCTCCACCCAAACTGCCCGTTCCCCAGGACTCCTAAAGCCCCCTTCTCCAAGCCAGACCCTTCCTCTCCCTCCACACGTGAGTCCTCGTTCGTCTCCTGTTCCCAGCCCAATGCTCCTGATTCTTCTCTAGCCCCCAGATTTGCCCAACATTACATAGTAAATTGGTATCAGAGCTAGGAATAGAACCCAGCCATCCTAGTGCTCGGTCCCTGCTCTAACCACTAGACAACACCCTCTTCCCAGAGCTGGGGATAGAACCCAGGCATCTCCCAGTCCCCTCTGCTATCACACTACCTTGCTGTGAAAAGAGAACTAAATTTGTCAGGAGTCCTGCCCCCTTTGTTCTAATCCCTAGAGAGGCCACGCTTCCCTTCTGGAGTTGGGATGGAACCCAGGAGTCCTGATTCCCAGTGTCCCAGCTTTAACCACTAGACACCACTCCCCTCCCAGAGTTGGGAAATGGATCCCAGGCTCCCTGTCCCCTCTTCTAACCACTAGCTCATGCTCCTCTCCCATTTTTTTTCTCCGTCGGTATATATGGAAAATTGGTAACTGGCCCTAGGACAATTCAGCAAAGATCTGACAGCAGATAATGGGCCGAAGGGGAAGAAAGTTCTTGTCAGCTGACTGTGCCTGGGCACTCGAAAACAGGAAAGCAGCTGAGCTCATCCCATTTTCCCCGGGGCGGTAGCGAGGAAGTTTGTATGTTGGGGAGAAAGAGGACGCCGCCGGCTGGCCACAAGCGTGGAAGGTGTCAGTGCAGTCAGAGACTGGAGCAGGTGAAGAGGGTGAGTCTGTGGCAGCTAGAACAGAAGAATGGGGCTCATCACACACGGAGGAAAACGCAGGGTTTGGTCGGTGACTGAGCAGGGCTAATAGGCATGGTGTTAAAGATGGTTGTAGGATGGGCAGCATGATCTGGTGGAGCGTGCACTGAGCTGAGCCTCAGGACTTCTGGGTTCTATGCCTGTCTCTGCCACTGGCCTGCTGGGTGACCTTGGGCAAGTCCCTTCCCCTCTCTGTGCCTCAGTTTCCCTCCTGCCCTTTGTCTGTTTTAGATTGTGAGCTGTTCCAGGCAGGGCACGGTCTCTCACTGTGTGTCTGGTGCAGCATGTAGCATGTTGAGGCCTCTAGGTGCTACTGTAATCATAGTATTCTAACCAAGGGCCCATCCATACTAGGGCTCCTAACATTGCAATGTCATTAACCTCCCACCCTACGTGGGTCATCAGCAGGGTGTGACCAAGGATCTGCAGCACAACTGTCTGGTACTTGAGCTAAAGGAGTAACTCTGGCAGTTGGCAGCAGTAGTAGTCTGTTATCTTCTATGGGCAGATAGGGCCATGACTAGGGCTCTACCAAACTCACGGCCATGAAAAATGCATCACAGACCGTGGAATCCAGTCTCCCTCTGTGAAATCTGGTCTTTTATGTGCTTTTACCTTATATTATACAGATTTCATGCAGGAGACCAGTGTTTCTCAAATTGGGGCTCCCGTCCCAAAAGGGAGTTGCGGGGAGTGGGTCACAAGGTTTTTTTAGGGGGGGTTGCAGTATTGCCACCTTTACTTCTGTGCTGCCTTCAGAGCTGGCTGGTCAGAGAGCGGCAGCTTCTGGCCAGGCATCCGGCTCTGAAGGCAGTGCTCCCCTAGCAGCAGCGCAGAAGGGTGACAATACCATCCTATGCCTCCCTTACTTCTGCACTGCTGCCTGCAGAGCTGGATGGCTGGAGAGTAGCAGCTGTTGACTGAGGATCCAGCTCTGCAGGCAGCAGCGCAGAAGTAAGGGTGGCAATGCCATACCAGGCCATCCTTACTTCTATGCTGCTGCTGGTGGCGGCTCTGCCTGCAGAGCTGGGCTCCCAGCCTGCAGCCGCCACTCTCCAGCTGCCCAACTCTGAAGGCAGCGCCACCGCCAGCAGCAGCACAGAAGGGCAGCTGTACTTCAACCCCCACCCACCCCATTACTTTGCGACCCCTCCCCCCAACTCCTTTATTGGTCAGGATCCCTAAAATTACAACACCCTGAAATTTCAGATTTAAATAGCTGAAATCATGAAATTTACGATTTTTAAAATCCTATGACTGTGAAATTGACCAAAAGAGACCATGAATTTTATAGGGCCCTAGCCGTGACCCATATTGAGGGTATGTCTTCACTGCAGAATTGGTCTGGACTCCTACCTGGGTGTTCCTCCTAACCCCCAACCCGGCCACACACACAACCCTCTGACCTGAGTTTGGTTCGACTTTCAACCTGAGCTTACTGGCCTGGCTGAGAGGGGGTGAGAGAGATCTCTCTAGTGTAGATGCAGGCTAAACCCCTTGCATGCTGATAGTTCTCCAACGCCTTTCCACAGCTACAACCCTGTGTGGCCGGAAGGACAGACAAGTTATCCCACAATTTGCTGGGAAAGAATCCTGGAGCATCTCGGTTCTCTGCAACACAAAGAACCATGGAACATCCTAGCGACCCAGAAGTCCTAGCGACAGATACAGGGGGGATGGGGGGGGACGCAGAACCAGTGAGGACACAGTCATTCAGGCAGGGCTTTGTAGCAAGGACACTCAGAACCCACAATCCCAATCACTCCTTGTACCTACTGCATCCCAGGAGGGGCAGGTCTAAAGTCGGGGTGCAGAGGAGGTGGTAAATATGCAGACACATGTGGATGCACAAATTGTCGGGGAGGGAGATTTGTGGTGACCTGACTGTTCACAGCCCTCTCCTCCACAAAGCCACCAGCGTGACCTGCAGTTACAGAGAGCCATCATCTTCCCACTGGGCTCAGGGCAACAATATATAATACCTAGTTCTCCTGCAGCACCTTTCCTAGCTGAGGCCTTGTCTGGGCCAGAGGATAGACCCCACCCGTCGGCTGCATTAATGCTGCTCCCAAAGAGACATGCCGGGGTCTGAGCTAATGAAGGGTCACCCCACAGCTGGGCGGGTGAAGGAGCCTAGGGCTGAGTGTGGTGGTGGTGTTACAGCTGGGGGAGAGTGAGCTGGATTCCGTTCTGCCTCCCGCATCATTCACAGAACGGGTGTCTCTGGTTCTAATTTGCAGAACTTTTCCTGCTGGTGATACTGATGGGGGGGGGGGAGGGCGGCAG
Source organism: Chelonoidis abingdonii (assembly GCF_003597395.2). Lineage (NCBI taxonomy): Eukaryota > Metazoa > Chordata > Testudines > Testudinidae > Chelonoidis > Chelonoidis abingdonii. The sequence goes on from NC_133779.1 coordinate 48,671,615, forward strand.
GGGCAGGAAGTATTACACATCCCCTGAGGCTGCCATTCTTATCGCTTGTTAAGTGCCTTGAGAAGATACAGTAAAGAGAAAGGCAAAGTATTTATTATAAATAAGAGAGTAACTCAGAGAGGATGAGTGGCCTTGTGGCTAAAGGTGATAGCCTGGGATTCAGGAGATCTCGGTTCAATTCTTAGCTGTGCCACAGACTCCCTGTAGGACCATGGGCATGTCACTTAGGGTATGTCTAGACCCCAATCAGTGGCTATGATTGCAGCTTGAGCTGACATACCCCAGTCCTGGAACAGTGAGACTGCAGCAGCCAGCAAATAGAGACCCCTTTAATTTTCCTGGGCCTCAAGTCCCCATCTGTAAAATGGGATTATTTATTTATTTTGATAACGTTGCTTCCTTTGTATTGTCTATATAAGCTCTTCAGGGCAGGGACTGTCTCCTGCTGTGCGTCAGTGCAGCACTCAGCACCGTCTTAGCTGTGGTATCTACGCTGCATTATCACAGTAATAATAATGGAAAGAGCAGAGGTGACATTTCAGATCTCGTGGGGCTGGTAGGACAATTCTCTCTCGCAAATGCAGCTGATGGTAGCGAGAGGGGAAAAACGGGCCCTTCCTCTTTTAATAGCATCGCTTTCGTGATTGCGCCTGAAAAGTCTGGGCTCTCAAACTGGCAGCCAGGTAAGCCTAGGAGCTCTGGCAGCAGCCAGTGGAATAGGTCTCATGGACTCCTCAAAGCACCACCTGAGCTTTTCAAATAACACCGGGGCTGGGCCTCTTTTTCTTCATTCTGACTCACCGCCTCTGCACTGAAGGCAGGTCACTGTCTGGACGCTTTTTGCTTTTAGCACCATGACCCCGTGTTGACCTGTGAGTCAACAGTCTCTCGGTAAGAGCATTTGAGTGCAAAATCAAAGGAAAAGAATGTCTGAGCAGGCCTTTATGACGGTCCCTCTGCAACTTACAAATTTCATGCAGTGGCCAGGAATCATTAAAGCCACTTCTTGGTCCGAGCCTTCCCAGGTGTGTTGCTAGATAATCAAGCCCTGCAGAAATGGCAGCAGTCATAGGCTAATCCAATCTCTGTACTTAGCTAATAAGGCATCGGATTATTATTATTGTGTAAGTTACTATAGCATCTAGGAGCCTTCACCATGAACCAGGACCCCATGGTGCCCGGGGCTGTACAAATGCAGAACAAAAATATAGTCCCTGCCCTCCTGTTAGCATTTTAAGGGCCAGATCATCAGCTGGTATAAGTCAGCACAGCTCCGCTAATTTCAGCAGGGCTCTGCTGATTACCAGCAGCTGAAGACTGGGAAAGTAAACTGGATCAAAATTGGGAGGCTGGATATCCCTCTGTCTTGGGTAGTTTAGACACAACAAATCCTGCATCTTGGCAGGGATTAGACTAGATGACCTTTGCGGACCCTTCTAACCCTCTGGGACTATGACTTTTGGGGCCCATCCTTGAAGTTCTGTGGCTGATCTTTGCATTTCTCTCCTGGAAGTCAATGAAGTGAATCTCTCTTCTGTTTATGGTCAGTTTCACTTTCAGTGCTGCCTGCCTGGCAGCATTTGGGTTGCAGACAATGGTGGGGGAGCAATCAAACTGCTTCCGGGGTGGATACAGTCAAATCGGTTTGAGGTTTTGTAAATGCTTTTAGGTTGTTGGGATTTGGAACCAAGCCTGTGTGGCTGGTGCTCCTGGACTGCTGGATTTCCTCTAGAAATGGTGTAAATTTCATTACTCCAAAGTCCTTTTGCTGGCTATGTCCAATTTACTCTCTCACTTTGCATGATTGTAAAACAAGGCCCTGAGAAGTGATGACTCACCTGAGGTTGCACTGGAATTCCATGGCAGAGCAGTGAATTGAACTTGGGTGTCTCAAGTCCCAGGCTAGTGCCCTAACCACTGCTCCCTCCTTCCTCTAAAAGGCATTAAGCCCTGTTCTACGGCAGGGGAAACTGACGCACAGTGACTTGATCCAGGCCAGACAGTGAGTTGGTATAAAAAACCCAGGCGTAGCCAGCTCTAACCACTGAACCACACTGACCTTCAGTGTAACTTCAGCCCGAATGATTGCTAAACGGCAGCTCTAGCTTGCTTTCTAAATGCTGAATTCCCCTCTTTGCTGTTAGGTATTAACTACACTCCCTGCCTACTGTGATTCCCCATCTATGTTTCATGTTTTCTGCCGGTGTCAGAAATGCCAGGTGAGCTGTAAGGGGACCGCGATTGCTCGTTGGATCTGGATCTCAGTCCAGCAGTGAGCTGCCTTGGATGCTGTGGCATCTTTACACAGGAAATGCATCACATCAGGGGAGGGACAGAGACTAGCAGACCAGGCGGATGGTTTGATGGTTAAAGCACAGGCCTAGGTGTGGGGAGACACAAGTTCTATTCTTGCTTCTGCCACAAACTTCCTGTGTGATTTTTAGTTTGGGTCCTTCAGCTGGGGTTTGCAAAGGAGCCTAAGGGATTTAGGAGCCCCAGTTAAATTGGATTTAGGTACCTTAGCCTCCTTGGGAAACTCCCAGCCACAGTGTGGTGAATGAGACTGGAGAAAGAGGGTTGCATTACAGGAGGGGTCTCATTTTGTGTGACACAGAGGGCAGAGTAGTGCAAACTGGGGAGCCAGGCTGCTCAAGACAAACACAAGCCCCTCAGCGTGTAATGCTGAGCCCTCTGCCGTCTCCATATAGATCTTTCCTACAGCTCCGCTGCTTCGGGTTTTCTTTAACCAGGGGCTAGAAGTGGGCAGCTTTCCACCCACCTGACCCAATGATAGGAACCAGGCATTGGTGGTGAGCTGAGATTCCTGGCAGAAGGAATTGCCTGGCAGGCTGCTGGACCCCCTCTGTCCCAGGACTGGCATCAGATGCCTGCTCCCGCTTGTTAGAGGAGCTATGCTGCTGCCGGCACAGGACAGTGGTGCCGGAAGAAGGCGCAATAAATGCTGGTGGCGCATATGTTGCATGATGGGAAGACTCCCAGGCTGGGCCCCCTGTCCTCGGGTCTCCCCAAAGAAAATGGTCAGAGGGTCGAACAGCAAAGGCCCGAGTTGTTGCTGTTGGTATTGCAGGAGCACCTAGGCGCTCTTGTCCTGAACCAGGACCCCACAGGGCTGGATGCTGCAGAAAGATGGCCCCTGCCCCAAGGAGCTCACAGTCTGAGACATGAGACAAGAGATGGATGGAACGAGACAGAGGCTGGATTCCAGGAATGAACCCTCTTGTCTAGGGAGCTTATTAGAGACCCCTGAGTGGCGTGGTCTTTGCAAGGAGAGGTGCACATGCACACCCACCCACCCACAACTTGTCCGTTTTTACACACACACACACACACACGTCCATTTAACTCGCTACCCAGGCATGGAGGGTGTGTCTAGGGGCAGAGGGGGTGGGGCCGGCTCCTCTTTAACTTCAGAAATTCTTTGCTGTTTAATGAGTAACTCAGGTGGTGAGATGAGAGTGGGGCACTTGGCTTGGGGAGATTTTTTTTTTTTTTTTTTTGCTTTCCTCTTAGCGTGCTGGAATATCCAGGGCCGATAACTCCACACACACTTGTGCCCGTCTTGTGCCATCCTCCCAGCTCCTAGGCAAAAGGCCCAGGGCGTGAACGGGCACCTCCCCCTTCCAGGGTCTGCTCCAAGGCCACGCTAGGCCCGGCAGCGGTGTGTGCTCCCTGGCGAGGGGTGTGCACTCTCACGTGCGCTCTCCTGCGCTGTAGCAAACAGGCCTGAAAGAGGGACCTTTAGGATGATCCATAGGTGACTTACAGCCCTGGCTGCTGCTCAGGTTGGCCAGCAGGGCGGCTGCCTGTTGAGCCATGTATCCACCTGGAGCCCCCACATCTGCCTAAGAAGGGAGGGACCTAGCCAGAGGAATTCAGCCCCTTGAGCTGGTCCACGCCTTGAAGGGCCTGATCCAAACCTGAAGTCAATGGAAAGACCCCCAGGGGGCTTCTGCTCAGGCCGCCCATTCAAACTCCCCGGCTGGGGGAGGCGCTGCAACGAGCAGTTAAGGGGGGGTGAGTCGCCACCGCAGCCATACCTGGAATGGGACCTGCTCAGCTCTGTGTGTCCTAAGCCCTATACTGCTGACCCACCAGTTCTCCTTTAGCTCAGGAAGGGGCAGCGGGCCTGCTGTTGTCAGCTCAAGAAGAGCTGAGTTCTGTCCCTGTCATGTCCATGAAGTGCCGAGTGGCGAAGTCTTGGGCAGGAAATACCTGGTGCGGCTACAGACTCATTAAACCATCCGTCATCTCTTGCGGTCAGAAGGAGAGAGATGGGATGGAGCGATTGCATGAGGCAGGGAGGAATGTGTGTCATACCCCTGGGGAGTTCCCAGCTCTGCTGTGAGCCCTCTGGAGAGGGTCGCTGGGCTAGTGGTTCAAATCCTGCTCTACTGCAGCCCCCCATGTGACTGGGAGTCGCTCACTTAGCCTCATGGAGCCTCAGTTTCCCCAGCTGTACAATGGGGCTGTGTCCCAGGAGGGTTGTGAGGATAAATACGTAACAGGTGGCGAGGTGCTCGGATACTGCGGTGAGGCGGAGTGAGTACAACCCACAGGTGCTTGGCTAATTGCTTTGCCGTTTGGGGATGGGCAGAGACTTGTTTTCCCTTAGCGCTTGGCAAGGGGTGGCTGGGAATCAAGGTCTCTTCACTCCGCCACTGCCCAGCTGCTGTGTCTTGGGGAACCCAGCCAAGAGCCATTGAGGAGCACGGATGCTGGAGCCCCGGATTCTTGGCCGATTCGTCTTCTCCCAGCTTCACCCTCTGAGCCACTTGGGGGATGCTCTGGTGTGGTTTCCGAGGTGCTTGCTGAATGGGTCTGTTGAAGGGAACATGGGGAAATGGACAACAAGGGCCATTCCTCTTTATGGCTGTAATAAACTTTAATGTCCACTTGAAAGGCGGCTGTTTTCACGGAAGAGCTCATAAAGAGAGCACGATGGGACGGTGTGGGGATGGATTGGTCAGGGGACACAGAATCAGCTGTAGCAACCAGCTTAGCAACCAGGAGCCTCAGTTTTCCATCAGCATCCCCAACAATTGCAGGATAAAGTTTGACAGCTGGGTTGTAACTTAGTGTTACAATCCTGCATAGAGCCGCAGCACTGTATTGGCTGACTCACCCGGGAGTTAGCCCAGGTGGGTCCTATCAGCTTGAACAGGCAGATGGAACTAGGGGCTGGGAGAGAGGGGAAGCAATACACACCAGCAAAATGGAGAGTTCCCAGATCCAGTGTGTCTGGCATTGCCGGGGGGGTGGGGGGGAATGGAGCAGGATGGGAACTTCCATCAAACTTTTGTCCTCAGCTACACAGGCAATAGGAGGACAGGCAAGAGGCTGCCCCCTGTGGATGTACCCCCACCCTGATCTGACGTGATCAGCAAGCCTGCTTCTGTCCCAGCATGTTCTGGTTTTTGCTGTGCTCTGGCCTAGAAATTGAGGCCTTAAAATGGGCAACTGAGTTGTCCCTCTTTCATGCTCAGTAGTTCCCCATGCTGCCCCTCCTCCCTGTACACCCAAGTCGAGCAGGCGCAGCAGTGTCCATCAGCCGTGCCACCAACGCCACTGAGCCCTGGACGGCGGCTCTGGCACTGGTACCACCCAGGCTGGCTGGGGTGGGGACTTGGTCAGCTCTGACACAAGGCTAGCGGGGAGGGGGTGATGGGCCCCTGCTGGGTGAGGACTCACCCAGGGTCCTGGCCTTCGATAATCTGGTCACCGTAATCCCCAGGGTCCACCCTGAGTAGGGGCAGGAGGCCAGCTCGGACTCTGGAGGCCTGTCCAGTCCTCTGGCAGTGAGGGGGCTGGTCGGTGCCAGTTATGGTGATGGCTTTGGGGTTGCGGATGCTTGCAGAGCTGAGAACTCACCAACTTGTTTCCTATAGAAGCTGTATTCTGCTGGGGTGTAGGTGGAGTGGTACCTTGCCTGGGGGCTATGTGGGCAGTTTGGGTAAGGACAAGCATAGGGGCAGGGAGCAGGCACCGGTCCCAGGGTGAAGCTGGAGTCAGGGTTGAGGGGTCAAGGGGTGAGTGGGAGTCATAGCCAGGGGGTCAGAAACCAGACAGGAGTGGGGCTGGGCGTGAGGACGGGTGCAGGAACCGTGTGGAGGGGGCTCTCTGGGCCCAGCTGAGCTCACTGGGTTGCTTAGTGATCAGGCTGGAGCTGACAGGCCCCATCGGGCGGCCATCTGATGGGAGTGACCCCAAGTCACCATTAGGAACCCCCTACCCTTCCATACCCACCCCCAGCCTCCTCGCTGTGACATTGCTTCTTGACTCAGCCTGGGCCTGACCTCTTTGTCCTGTCTGCCCCCCCCACCCCCAGCGTCCGTCTGTCCCCGTGACTTGAGGATGAACAGCCCCGAGCAATGCCCGGGAGCCTGCGACGGCACCCCGTGCAGGGCCCGGGGCCAGAAACGCCGCTGCATGTCAGCTGTGGAGCAGGGATCCTGCCCCGATGGCGACCCGGAGCCTGATTGGGAGACGGAGGAGGAGGAGGAGGAAGACCATTTCCTCGGCGTGCCGCTGCGGAGGTCATGTATGTCGAGGGCCTCCTTCCGTGGACGGGACTCCTACCGGCGCCACAGCTGGGAGCCGGGCAAGAAGCTGCAGAGCGACCCGGACTACGACCAAATGAGGTACCCAGCCTGGCCCATGGCACCTTCTCTCCCTTCCACGGCCTGGAAGCCTGGATCCCCCACCCCAGGCCTGTCATCTTGGCACCAAACTCAGAGCCTAAGAAATGTGCTTGCTGCTTGACATTAATGGTGGTGGGGATGGGGCATTAACCCCTGGAACTGGCCGCTGCAGGGTGGTGGTTGGGATGTGTCTAGCTGCTAGGGTGTATTACTGGTGGAGATGAGGTGTTAACACCTATTGCAGAATGTTATGTGGGCAAGGGTGTGGCTTGTGGATCTTGTTTCTGAAGGATATTTTGAGGGCAGGCGGTTAACTTTCTGCCACAGACCTGTGAGATATTAACCCATGGAACTGGCTGCTGCAGCGTGCTGTGACTATCTGCCAAGCAATACTACTTAGGGGGATGTTAAACTGCAGAATTGCTTGCCACAGAACTACACAGAGTTTGGCAAGACCATTGAAAGGCTTAAACCATGTGGCTTGCACGCAGTGATGCCAGCTGGGATAAAAATCTGAGGGCTCCCCATCTCTCTGCTGCAGGGCAAACCACATCCCCTCTCCGGGCCTCAGCTTCTGCAGCTGTGAAGTGATACTGGCCTCCTTTGTAAAGTGCTTTGCGATCTACTGATGGAAAACTGATCAGATCTAGGTGTTCTGTGTCTGTGCAGCACCTTGCACAGTGGGGCCCTGGTTCGTGGCTAGGACTCCAATCCAAATCATAATAATAGCCCATGGCTCTGTCATGCTGTGGCTGCCTCCCCACTTCCTGTCCTAGCCCTTGTCCATTAACCATCGGCCCCTATTGCAGGGGCTTCCCTGGGGGCTGGCTCCCCTGGACTGGCCTCCGATGGGGTTGGGGATGTGGGCTCTCATCCCAGGGTCGCCGAGGGGGCCTGCAGCTCTGTTGTTTCTGATCTTGGCTGCCTTTGTTCAGCGGCTTCGATTCCCTTTTATCGCCCCTCGGCAGCTTGGCCCAGCGAACGGGCCCCGGGATTGATGGCGACGACTGACCAAGTGTTGCTTCAGCAGCTGGCCCGACTTGAGCCGAGATGCTGGGCTCCATCCTGCCTGGGTTGACAAGCTTACCTCCTGCTTTGCCTTTGGAGCCTGTTGGCTTTTGCTAGCGAAGCAGAGTCAGCCTGGGTCAGGGCTTGGATGGGAGACTGGTGCTCCAGGGGATCAAGGTTTAGAATTTGAACAGGTCAGTTCAGGCCTTTCCCTCGAAAAAGGCAAATGTCATCCCAGGACATCCAATAGGGAGAGGGAGGTATTAGCGCCAAGCTGCTGGTAAGACCTTGTCGGGCATCCTGCCTACAATTCTGGCCAGTCGAGTTTGAGAGAGGCGAATGCAGATGACGGCAAGTGCTGAGAAGGGATCACGCAGGGACTGGGGGGGCAAACCGTACAGGAGGAGAGTCTCTGGCTTGTTCAGTGTGGCAGAACCAGGGCTGAGATCGAGGGGATCTGGCAGCACTCTGTGAAGACATTGGGGTGAACCCCAGGGAGGGGGACGAGCTAAAGGACAAATGTTGGCATGAGAACAAAGGGGGATAAAGTGGCTGTAAATTTCACCTGGGAATTATAAGGTTTTCCAGCCGTCGGAGGCCAGAGGGTCTGGGACAGCGTCCCAGTAGCTGAGGCAATAACCTAACTAGCTTTGGGAGGTGCTAGATCCGTTTCTGAAGGGGATGGTCGGAGGGGCTGCCTGTGACAGCCGGGCCTGGACCCAGTGCTCCCTTCGGGTCCTGTGTTCTGGTCTGACACAAAGTAGGCAGATGGCTCCCCCTGCTGGTAGTTTGAGGCAATTGCGCTCCCAGTGAGCCACCTGCCCGTGGCAAAGACAGAAGCCATCGCTGAGAACTGGGTCCTTTGTTTCACAGTATTTCAGCTCCCTGATAAAGCCATGCATGGCAGGGTCCAAGCCCCAGTGTCCGTAGCAGAAGCCGTGCCCCCTGCTTGCGTGATGGGGGAGCTGGCCCCTCTGACTCACCCTGCTGCTACGCCCACCCCCCGGCCCCTTCGTGTGTCTGGTTGAAGCAAAGCCTCTTTTGCTCCGAGAGGAGCGTTGGGTTTTTCTCTTTCTGAGAGTGGCCGGCTCAGGCTGATGATTGGCTTTTTTGTCCTCTGTAAAGAGGCAGCTTTGAAAAATAACCAACCCCCAACGACCAGCCCACTTCTGCAAACAGCGTGGAGGCCGGAGCAGGAAGTCGGGCTCTGAGATCCAAAGACCGATTCTAGAGACATGCCGGCATTAGGGGAGTAGGGGGAAGGGGAGATTGCGACGGGGGCAAGGGAGGGGTTCATCCAGGCACCATGTTCAGCAGGCTGTGGTGAGTAAGGTGTGCTCTGTGGGAATGATTTCCATCTCAATTTCCCTACTGGCCTCTGAGCTAGGAAGGGCTGGGTAGGGGGTGGGAAGCTGTGGTTAAGGCAAGTGACCTGCGTGTTGGAGATGTGGGCTCTGTCCTGGCTTCTGCTTCCCTGGGTTGCTATGAGGATCCAATGCTGTTTGCAAAACTTGCATTAGGATTCAACTTTCCTCTGCTGGAAGTCGGGGGGCGGGTGGGTTGTTGGACCCCTTTATGGGTAAGGGAAATGAAAGAGCAGCATGATCCAAGATGCAGCTGGTTGTGACCTCCCTGAAAAAGAGAGTTTTTATTTTGAAGCCAGTGGCAAGACAAACCTCCTGCTCCGCCAAAGCATCTATGACTAAATCCCTCTTGGGGACGGATTATCCCTAGCTGCAGGGGCAGCAAGGCATCATTATTTCCCTTGTGTAAAAGGGGGAACCTGAGGGACAGAGCAGGGCCATGACCTGCCCCTGGTCTCGGAGGGGAGTCGCTGTCGGAACCAGATGGGGAGAATGGGAGTTCTGGCTCCTGGCACTGAGTGCGGAGCTGGGGGGCATGCGAGGTGCCCTGTGCTGCGGTGGAGGGAATGAAGCAGTCCCAGTGAGCGTTGGTTTGGATTTAGGGTTGGGGGTGGGGAGGCAGCTAGCAGGTTTCTGGGCCCCAGCCTCGGAGTTCTCAGCCTGGCTCTCCCTCGTCTGTTCCAGTGGGAGTTTGAAGGGCCTGGCTTCTGAGGAGCTTGACTCCGCGGCGGGGCAGTTGGACGACTTCTCTCGACACCACAGGGACCCCCGCCGGGCCCCCATCATCCGCAGCAACGACGAGCTGGAGTCCCTGCTCTCGCAGGACGAGGAGGAGGACCTGGAGCGGGCTCAGGTAGAGGCTGCATCTCCCCTCCCTCCCTTGAGCCCCAGGGGACTTGCCCGAAGGGGGTGCAGGGCCAGATCCTGGAAGGTGCTGACTATCTCCTGCCAGCTGCTGAGTGTCCTCAGCTTCCATTGGCTTCAGTGAGAGTTCTCTGCACCTCACAGGATCAGTGCCCTGATAGGGGCCGAATCTGGTCTGGTAGGGAGGTGAAGAGAAAATGAGATGGCCCTGCAGTGCAGTCTGGGAGAGTAGAAGGAAATTCAGAGCAGACTCCTCAATGAGCTAAGTCAGCCAGGCAACCCCTCCTGTCCCTGCCCAGCGCTCTCTGCTCCAGTTCTCATCTGTTTTCACCATGACTCTGTGGCTCCCTTTGTTGGCCCGCGGTGGAAGGAGGAAGGCAGAACAGTTCCTGTTCGGGGGCGCGTTAGCCTCGAAAAGTGATTTTTCTCTTCTGGGGAAGGGAAGCGGCCAGCAGCGTTGGCGAAGGCCCGTGGGGTTAAAACAAAGTACGGAGCCTCGTGTGAGACGTGTAGTCACGGCCTGGCTGCTCGTCCTTCTGTTCCTAGGTCATAGATCCAGACAGGACGTTGTGATTGTCTCGTCTGACTCTGGGGTGGGGGAACCAGGCCGGGGTGCTGTGGGGGCTGCTGCATATCCTGGCTGGAAGCGAACTCCATTATATACAGTGATAACAATTTGGTTCAGTGGTTCTCAGCACCCCCACAGTACAAATTTTTCCAGCCCTCCCCGGAACCATGGCCAGGGGGAATCTAGTGTCCCCACAATGGAAATCTTCATGGTGGAGGCCTGCCATGGGGCATCTCTACGTCGCCACTCGCCCGTGTGTTCCGCTTTGCCAGAGTGCGACTTGGATATGTTTCCTGCCCCCTTTTCTCCCCCCCTCCATGTGCTGGGGCGGGGGAGGAGATGAGTGGGACACCGAGGGGGAACTGGAGTAGTTGCTGTGGTGTGTGGGATCACACTCCCTGGTCCCTCCTTCCAGGCTCTCCCAGGCCGGGGGGACAGGACGGGAGAGGGGAGCAGGCTTTGGCGCACAGGGTCCCAGTCACTGAGAGCATGGGGGGAGCACAGGGCACCTCCCATCTCAGTAGCTCCCCTCGTTATCCCTCCATTGCCCCCTCTCCCCTATTCACACAGGGAGCGCCCCCCCCGCCCCCCCACGGGCTCCGACCTGCTGCATAACCCAGGCCATAGGACTTCCCTGGGTTAATTCCTCTTTGAAATGGTGCAGATTTCAGAGAAAAACATCCAGTCTTGATTGAAAAGTCTCCAGTGATGGAGAATCCACTACAGCCCCGGGGGAGTTGCCCCGAGGGTTAATTACCTTCCCTGTGAAAAATCTGCGCCTTGTTTCTGGTCTGGATCTGTGTAGCTTCAGCTTCCAGCCATTGGCTCATGTTCGCCCTTCCTCTGCTAGACCGAACAGCCCGTTAATTCCCGGTGGGATCCAGTCACCTCTTCACCTTCCCTTTGTGATGCTAAACAGATCGAGCTGCTTGTGCGTGCCCCTCTTGGACGCATCCTCCGATCCTTTCGTCAGGCTTGTGCCTCTTTCCTGAACCTTCGCCAGCCTCCTGCTGGAATTGTGGTCACCAGAAGGGGGCCCAGGATTCCAGCTGTGATCACGCTGGGGCCAGATGCAGGTCCCATGGTGCTTTAACAAACATGGGGGTGGGGGTATTTAACCCCTGGTTTCCTGGATAAATTTCAGCCTGGGCCAATTCTACCTACAACTATTCTCTGCATTTTTTGGTAGGGCCTAGATCAGACCCCTGCTGCAGTAGGTGCTTCACTTACACTAGTGAGAGACAGTCCCTGCTCCAAAGAGCTGACAGCCTAAACAGAAAACAGGTGGGAGGGGAAACTGAGGCACAGAGCAGAGTAGTGACTTGCCCTGGGTTGGCCAGTGGCAGACCTGGGAATGGAACTCAGGGGTCCTTAGGCCCAGTGCCAGGTAAAGGTTCCCATGCTGGAGTACTGCTGATCTCTGGGATGCTTGCTGGTCTCCTGGCATTGGATTCTCTCTCCTCCTTTCCAGCGGACAGGAAGAGGGGAGGGGGGAAGAGAAGCAAAGAGCTAAAGGTGCGGGAAGGAGGGTGACTAATTTCTACTCCGAACAACAGAACCTCGGTGCACCACAGGCAGAGAAAAGTCCACAGCATGCATTTCAGGTGTGACCTGCCATGGAGGCCACACCTGTAGGTGCCATGGGGTTGGTGTAATGGGGAATGGCGAGGCTGGGCAACGGAGAACAGGAGGGGAGCCCCCGACAGTGGAGGTGTACAGACTGCTTCTTGAATCCTCTCGCTCTCTTGCTGCTGCTGGTGCTGTGGAGCTCCACCCCAGAGGTGGCTGCATTTTAGCGGTGGGTGAAGTGATCTGACTAAGCAAGAGCATCTGAAGAGGTTAAATTCTTCACCCCCTCCCTGCAGCAACGCCAACCAGCTCTCCTTGGAGCAGTGGGTAGGGGTCCCAGCCAGGGCTTCATGGCCCCACGTTCCACTGGTGAGGGGGCATGGCGGGGACCCTGCCCCCCCATGGGCGGGTGCTGTGGGAAGCAGTGGGCACACCGCTGTGTTTTTTTAGCCGTTGCCCCAAACCACCCCCCTCACCTGGTGCAGCAGGGGCAGCCGCACCCCTGCGCTGCCTGGCACCGATCCCTGCGCTTGTCCCCAGGAAGATGCCAGGAGTCTGCAGGCGTATCAGACCAGGCAGAACCCCACCTCCAGCGCCCTCTCCAAGTGCGTTTCCCTGAGCGGCATCGACCACTTCCCGGATGTGGATGGTGAGTAGGGAAGGCTTCTCCACCTGGCTCCTCTGCTAGGCAACCCCAAGTGCTGGCGGGGGGTGTGTGTGTATGAAGACATCCAGAGAGGCTCGGGGCGCCCCTTGCTGCCGTGCAGCACTGCAGAGCCCTGAGCATGGGCCAGGTGCACGGGCCAGGTTCTCCCATGTACCTCCCACCTCCTCCTCCTCTTCCCCCTATGCTCCAAGTTCCCCACCAGGCACTGCCTAGGGAGACCAGACAGCAAGTGTGAAAAATCAGGATGGGGGCGGGGGGGTAATAGGAGCCAATATAAGAAAAAGACCAAAAAGTCAGGACTGTCCCTATAAAATCGGGACATCTGGTCACCCTAGCAGTGCCAGCTACTGGCCACCAGGGAGAGAGCTGAGACCAGAGGAAATCCCCAGGACCTGCTCCAGGGCGTTTGATCTGTTACATTTCCCTCCTGGCTGAGCCTCCCTTCTTGGGGGGAGGGTTGGAAACAGGGGGTGTCTCTCACTCTGCAGTCCTAGGACAAACCCTTCCCTATCCCAGCCGGTTTTTCTTCCTTAGCCCTGTGCCCACAGGACTTTTGGTGAGTCTTTCACACTGGCCCCACCCCCGAGCGCCTCCCGCCCCCCCTTGCTCACTCCTTTCTGCCCCTTCCTTCCTTAAAGACATAGGGGGAAGGGGGCAGAGAGAGGGCAGTGGCGCGGCAGCCCTGCTCGACAGCTGACGGGCGGGGCAACCTCTGAAGAGCTGATTGGTAGCCAGTCCCAGGGGTGCGTGGGCCCCTGAGCACCCCCAGAGATGGTGCCTATGCCTGCCCCCTAGCCACGCCTTCATCCGACAGGGAGGAGAGGAACTGGGCCGTGTTGTCACCAGCAATTGAGTGCAGCTAGAAGGCTGGGAACGCCTCGCCCGCCCGGTGATAGCCACTGCCGGGCGGAGGGCAAACTCCTGCCCCATGGGAGGAAGCCAGATCAAAGCGACCTGGGTCAGCTTCCCACCTGATCCCCTTGCTAAGGTGGGAGACTCTGCTGGGGGCAGAGAGCCAGCCCAAAGCCAAGCCCAAGCAGGCTGCAAGGGCCCATCAGCCTTTGACTGGTGCCCCCTCCCCTGTGAGGGGAGCGACTTCTCTCTAGGACGAGAGCGTTTCCCTTGGAGAGGGTCCCGTCCTGCGGCCCTGGTGCTCAGTGATCTCTCCAGCACGCTGACTGTTTCCTGTGTGTGTGAGGAAACCACCAGGCCCTCGGCTTTGTGACCACGGCCTTGTGGGCCGCCCCTTCCTGAACCCACTGTGCGTCTCTGGCGCAGCCTCGGGTTTCGGCAGGGAGCTTTCCGTGACTTTGCAGTGTGATGACGTCCACTGGCTTTTGCCCTCGAGCACCAGCCTGGCCCTGAATCTCTGTCATGAGCCATCTGCTGTGCTGCCATTTCCCTCCTAAATCAATGGAACACCCCCAAAACTTTAGCCCCGAGGTGGGGCTGCCCAGCGAGGCCTGCGGCCCTGCCAGCATGAGGACAGAGGCGAAACTTAAACCTCTCATTCATGCCCTTGGGATGCACAAAAAAGGTGATCAGAGCAGGGCGATTTTGCAAATGGCTAGTTCTAGAGGGCTGTATCTCAAGACCCCCTTACTCAAACAGCCCCGGAGCTGGGCCGTACCCCTCCCCTCCGAGGCGGCACAGTAAATTTCAAGACAATCCGAGTAAGTTTGGGGATTTCAGAGCACTTGGAGTAGTAGCAAGACTCAACGTTAACTGATGCTCTGCTAGACCGCTGCTGTGTTTTCCGGTCCTAACCCCGAGCCTTGCGGTATCGCTGGGAACCTGGAGGGCGCTGGATCGGTATCATAGTGGTTTGTTTAGCGTAGCCCATGGGACGCTGATCTTGCTGTGAACCTCTTCGCTGGGCTATGGCTTCCTACCATCTATTTGTTTTCACCTTTGCAGAAATCTCCCTCTTCACTTCTGGGACGGAGCTCGCCAATGGGTAAGGCTTGGAGGCGTTTGCTCGTCATAAAGATCTGTCTGGGTGCTGGGAGCTGTACAGTGGAGGGTTGTACTTGGAGAAGGAGGATGGTCCTGTGGGTAAGACAGAGGCGGTTGCCTCAGGCGGTCTGGGTTCTGTCCCTGGCTCTGGTATAGGCTCCTTGTGTGACCTTGGGCAAGTCCCCTCCCTGCCTTAGTTTCCCCACTGGTAAAGTGGGGTTAATGATACTGACCTCTTCTGTTAAAGGACTTTAAGACCTATTCATGAGAGGAGCTTCGTCATTGCTGAGCCTGTTGTTGTTTCTCTTTTCTATTTAGCTTGCAAGTTTTTCAGGGCAGGGGCTGTCTCTCACTATGTCTGTGTCCTGTGCCTAGTGTGATGGAGTTCTGATCTCAGCAGCTGCCTCTCGATGCTCCCATAATACAAATAATAGTAAGCTGCTCCCCAAGCCCCGAAGGGTTAACAGGCTAAGGACCCCTGTTAGTCCAGTACCATATGGAGCAGGTTTCACGGATGCCATACTTCAAATGGGATGAGAACCTGGATTCCCAGCACATCACATGCTGTTGCTGAATTGGTGCAGACAATAGTAGTGTGGCTTAAGAATCACGAGTCAGGTCCCTTCTGCCCCTCAAATCATGAGATAAAAAAAAATAAAAC
This sequence comes from Chelonoidis abingdonii, assembly GCF_003597395.2. Classification (NCBI taxonomy): domain Eukaryota; kingdom Metazoa; phylum Chordata; order Testudines; family Testudinidae; genus Chelonoidis; species Chelonoidis abingdonii. The sequence goes on from NC_133779.1 coordinate 48,686,931, forward strand.
CAGTAAACTTGAGGTTCTTTTTATTTACCTTCTGGTTTGGGATTCACATTTTCAAGCTTCTGTTTGCAGCTGTGAGAGCTAGAAACTTGCTTAAAAAAAGAAGCAGCAGCTGAGATTCTCTCCTAATCCCATGACTCTAGAAGCAGGGGCTTTAAGAAAAGACACCAAATATGAGTAGGGGCCCTACCAATTTCACAGTACATTTGGTGAATTTCATGGCCAGAGGGTTTTAAAATTGGTCAATTTCACGATTTCAGACGTTTACCTCTGAAATTTCAGGGTGTTGTAACTTTGAGGGTCCCAACTGAAAAGACAAGGTTGCCCAGAGTGGTGGGGGGCAAGTGGGGCAATTTGCCCCGGGCCCTGCAGGGTCCCCCATGAGAATATAGTATTCTTTAGTATTGCAACATTTTTTTATGGAAGGGGGCCCCCAAAATTGCTTTGCCCCAGGCCCCCTGAATCCTCTGGGCAGCCCTGTGAAAAGAGGATCATAGAGGGGATCACAAAGGGAGCCCAGCTCTGAAGGCAGCAGCCGCAGAGCTTCCTGCAGCTGGAGGAGGTTCCTGGAGGTGGAGGTGATGCCAGTCCCCAACCCCTGCTGCTGGATGTGCCGTAGCTGGGGGCCCATGGCTGCTAGTCCTGGCCAGTGTCCAAGGACCCCGGCCAATTTGGAGGCCCCCTGAAAAATGGGCACCCTGTGCTCCAGCGGGAGCCGTGGGGGTGGGGCAGAATGCCCAAGCATGGACACCCTGAGGCCACTGCAGCGCAGAAGTGAGGGTGAGAACTTCTGCGTTGGCTCTGCAGGAGTGTCTACTCTCCCCACCAAGAGCGACCATGCAGTGGAAGGACAAGTCCTGACCCTCCCCAGCCTGGCCAGGACTAGCAGTTAGGTGCCCCCGGCAGGGACACTCCCAGCAGCAAGGGGGGGATCGGATTTCACAGGGAAGGAATTATTTCATGATCTGTGACACATTTTTCACGGCCGTGAAATTGGTAGGGCCCCAATTCGTGAGATTCCTGATACAAATCACACTGCCATGGGCGGAAAGTTTCCCTTGTGTGGACAGAGTCATAGAAGCAGATAACAAGTGGCTGAAAGATTTGCTTGAATAAAGGATCTAAGGGAACATTTACCAGCCTGCAGATCTACAGAGGTGTTTAGGCTCCTGATTTCAGTGGAAGTTAGGAGCCTAAATACCTTGTGGATCTGGGCCCCGCGGACTCCAGGAGCAAACGCCGATGAGAGGGAGTCCTGGATGACGGATGGTTTAATGCATCTGGGTGTCCCTTTAAGCTGTCGATTTCATTTTGTTTGCTCAAGCATCCTCTTGAGCTCCCTCATTTCTGAAATCCTTTCCCGAGCATGTCCAGCTGCTGCATCGCGGCCCCCAGACGTCATGATCCTGGTCGGCTCGTGGAATGTGACTGATGCAAACCCTGAATAACTCGTCTGAGTCAGGCCGCCAGAATCTCCTGGGGCCCCAGCTCTCACTGCTGTGTGAGCCCAGCCAGCATGCTGGGGTTTGCTACACCGCTCCAAGAGGAATGGGAAGGCGTAGGTTCAGTTCCCTGCTCAGCCGCAGACTCCTCTGTGTGAGTTGGCTAAGGCTACGGCTACACTGCAATTAGACACCCGCCGCTGCCAGCTGACTCAGCCAGAGACCCAAGTGGCTGTTTAATTGTGGTGTAGACGCTCAGGCTGCAGCCCAAGCTCTGGGGCCTTCCCACCTCGCAGGGTCCTAGAGCCCAGCCACCACGCTGAGCCACAACTTCAAAGCATGGCTGGTTTTGGAGGAGTAGCGTGAGCTTCCCATCTGCGGATCCGGTCTGGGAGGCCCACTCCAATACACTGCACAGTCTCGCCTGCGACTGATTAGCCACTTCCCAGCTGGGCTTGATCAAGTGACCCTAAAAGCCAGTGAGCGTCTCCGGTGGGAAGTGGGCGGGGTTTTGTGCCGAGGGCTGGATGAAGAGCTGCATCTGTACAGTGTGGGAGTTGTTACCTGATGAGTCGGGTGTCTGAAGAATCAAACTGTGCCCCGCAGAAAGGGGCTGAGTAGAGTCTGAGTGTGTGGGGTCAGCCCTTCCTGGGCTGGGGGAGACAGGCCAGGAGGCTGCAACCAGGTTCAGTTCCTGACCTTGGGCAAATCATTTAGGCCAGATCCTCAAAAGTATTTAGTAGGGCTGTCAAGCGATTAATCACAGTTAATCGCACTGTTAAATAATAGAATACCATTTATTTAAATATTTTTGGATGTTTTTATATTTTCAAATATGTTGATTTCAATTACAACACAGAATACAAAGTGTACAGTGCTCACTTCATATTTTTGAATACAAATATTTGCACTGTAAAAGACCAAAATAAATAGTATTTTTCAATTCATCTAATACAAGTACTGTAGTGCAAGCTCTTTATCATGAAAGTTGAACTTACAGATGTCGAATGATGTACAAAAAAATAACTGCATTCAAAAATAAAACAATGTCAAACCTTAGAGCTTACAAGTCCACTCAGTCCTACTTCTTGTTTAGCCAATCGTCCAGACAAACAAGTTTGGTTACATTTGCAGGAGATAATGGTGCCCATTTCTTGTTTACAGTGTCACCTGAAAATGAGCTCAGGTGTTCACGTGGCATTGTTGTAACCAGTGTCTTAAGATATTTACGTGGCAGATGCGCTAAAGATTCATATGTCCCTTCATGCTTCATCCATCATTCCAGAGGACATGCATCCTTGCTGATTAACGGGTTCTGCTCAACAACAGTCTAAAGCAAAGTGGACTGACGCATGTTTATTTTCATTATCTGAGTCAGATGCCACCAGCAGAAGGTTGATTTTTTGTTTTTGTTTTGGTGGTTGGGGTTCTGTAGTTTCTGCATCAGAGTGTTGCTCTTTTAAGACTTCTGAAAGCATGCTCCTCACCTCGGCTCTCTCAGATTTTGACGGCACTTGAGATTCTTAAACCTTGGGTGGAGTGCTGTAGCTATCTTTAGAAATCTCATATTGGTACCTTCTTTGCATTTTGTAAAACCTGCAGTGACAGTGTTCGTAAATCAAACAACATGTGCTGGGTCATCATCCGAGACTGCTAGAACATGAAATATATGGCAGAACGCGAGTAAAACAGAGCAGGCGACATACAATTCTCCCCCAAGGAGTTCAGTCACAAATTTAATTAACGCACTATTTTTTTAATGAGTGTCATCGGCATGGAAGCATTTCCTCTAGAATGGTGGCCGAAGCATGACGGGGCATACGAATATTTAGCATATCTGGAATATAAATACCTTGCAATTTTGGTTACAAAAGTGCCATAAAAACGCCTGTTATCACTTTCAGGTGACATTGTAAATAAGAAGCAGGCAGCAGTATCTCCTGCAAATATAAACAGACCTGTTTGTCTTAGCAATTGGCTGAACAAGAAGTAGGACTGAGTGGACCTGGAGGCTCTGAAGTTTTGCATTGTTTTGTTTTTGAGTGCAGTTATGTAACAAAAAAAAAAATCTACATTTGTAAGTTACACTTTCACGATAGAGCTTTCACTACAGTACTTGTATGAGGTGAACTGAAAAATACTATTCCTTTGTTTGCATTTTTACAGTGCAAATATTTGTAATAAAAATATGAAGTGGGCACTGTACACTTTGTATTCTGTGTTGTAACAAATCAATATATTTGAAAATGTAGGAAAACATCCAAAAATATTTAATACATTTCAATTGGCATGCTATTGTTTAACAGTGCAATTAATTTTTTTAATCGCAGTTTGTTTTTTTGAATTTGATCGCAGTTAACTCACATGATTATCGACCGCCCTAGTATTTAGGTGTCTAAGTTCAACAGAAATTAGCGGGGCTTAAATCAGGAGTGGAGCTCCCTAAAAGTGAGTGGGGCCCACCGGCACCTGAGACCCTGCCCCCATGCTACCACTTCCCCTGAGGCCCCACCCCAGTGCCACCCCTTTCTGCCAATAGCCCCCACCCCACCCCCATTGCTCACCCTTAATGGCCAGTAAAAAGTGATGGAGCCATGGCCCCCTGGACCCCTCTGGCCTAAATACTTGTGAGGTTTTGGGCCTTCATCTCTGCATGTCTCAGCTCCCCGCTGGAGATAACCAGGCTTCCTGCCTCGCAGAGGTGCTGTGAGGATAAACATTTCACAGAGTGACGGGGGCTCAGTAAGGGGGACAGAGAGGAAATATGCCATCTAGAGGAAGACTAGCTCCAACCCAGGGCTGGCAGCGGGGAGGGGGGGAAAGAAGTGGGGCAATTTGCTCCAGGCCCCACAGGGGCCCCGTGAGCCGCTCCAGGTTTTCAGTGGCACGTTCGCGGCAGGCCTTTCACACGCTGTGGGTCTTCGGCAGTGGGTCGTTTGGAGTGAGTGAAGGACCCGCTGCTGAAGTGCTGCCGAAGCCTTGGAGCGCTGCCACAAGCGGCGGGGGAAAAGGGGGGGGGCGGAGTTGCGATCGGCGGCACTTAGACTGCTCTACTGCCACTGCTTCGTTCTTCAGCGGCAATTAGGCGACAAGTCCTTCCCTCCAAGAGGGACCCACTGCTGAATTGCCGCCGAAGACCTGGCCCTGCCCCAGGCCCCCTGAATCCTCTGGGTGCCCTGTTCCAACCTAAGGGTGTAGAAGAGGCTTGAATGCTGCTTTTGGCAGGAGAAGGACCCGCGGGCAGAGGCAGAGATGGGCCTTCTGAGAAAATCCTTAGCGATGCTCCAAGCTGGAGAGAAAGCTTCCGTTCTATCGCTCTCCGGTTGTGGTCACAAACCCAGCCTGTGCTGTGCTGAAAGGGCAGGATCGGGGCTTACTTCATTCACTGGCTGGCCCAGGCAGGCAATCAGCTGCGGCCACCTGCCTGCTATTAACAGGTTTCATTCATATTTATGCCTTGGGCAAAGCCTGCCCTCATGGGGTGTCCTGGCATCTGCAGATACTGCTGGTCTCTGCTTCTGGGGAAAGGGAGGTATCTGTCACAGGTAGTAAGGGAAGGGTTTGAGATTCTTGGGAGATTGGCGCCAGACTTGTCAAGATTTGAAGATGCTGATAGGCACCTACTGAAAATCGCACTAGGCACCAAAATGCCTTTACAGATCTGGTCTCAGGCCCGGCCGCTTGGCCTGTCTGTCACAGTTCACAGCCTTCACATATTTCAGCATCGCCATTTCTGGCTGCTTTATTGCAAGTCTTGTGCTATTCAGTGGGGTTTTTCCTTAAAGCTCTAGTTTCTGGGGTCATGTGATGGGAGACCCTCTGCTTTCTTTTCTTTTCTTTTCTTTTTCTTTTTTTTTTTTTAAAGTAAGTTTCTAGCCCCCTTGTAAAGTTTGGAGATGTGACTCCCTAAAAGCTCAAAAGGCAGAAAGCAAACGAAAAGAGACCCCAACATTTGTTACTTTTCAAAGTTTCAGGATTTTTAATGTAAAATTGGTCGGGGGGGGGTTGGGCCGGAGGGAACTGGCTCATTATTTTGAAAGCTTTGGATGGCAATACTGCTGTTCAGGTCCTTAGAGTAGATGACTCTAGCTGAATGGTTGATAGAGCTGTTTCAGAAATGCATTTTGTTTTTATAAGTTGATGGAAGTGGGGGGAGGGAGGGTTGTTTCCCACCCCTGTTTGGGTTTTCATTACAAGAAAAATCAAGAGTCTTTTCTCTTTTTCTAGGTGGGGGGGGGAGGTTCAGGTTTGTGGGTTTGGGCTTTTTAAAAAAAAAAAAAAATCTGGATGAAATTGGTTTTCTCAGGGAAGTTTCTAGGTTTTTTTTTAGGGGGGAAATGTAGACAAAAAAGTTTCAACCACCTGTGCTAATTCGGATAGCGTTGTTCATCTCATCACTATGACATTATCCAGTATTGCCTAGTGGTGAGAGCCCAGGCCGCGGCGTCAGGATTAGATCCTGCACACGGTTGGAGGAGATCCTTTCTGTCTTTAACCTGCAACTCTGTTGTCTATTTGCCGCTTGGTGGGTAAGTTGCTTCCCCATTCCGTGCCTCAGTTTCCCATGCATAACAGAGAGATGATGATTATGTTCCCAGCCAGAGTATTCATGTGCGCTGGACTTGCCCCTCAACCCCTACTTTTTGAGCACAGGGAGGTTGCATTGATTTTCAATCACCACAAGCTCCTCCCTCAACGAGTTCCATGGCCAGGGTTTATGGTGCTAGAAGCCAGCATAGCCCATGAAGTGTATCTAGTCCAGAGGTAGCAGAACTGGGAACAGAACCCACCACCTGCTCCTTATACACTAGATCTGGATCCCCTCCCAGAGCTGGAAAAGAGAAGCCATGTCCTGTTCCTCTGACTATCAGGCTCCACTCTCAGGGCTGGGAATGCAAAGCTTGGATTTGTGAGGCCCTCGCTCTGACCATTAGACCCCGCCATCTCCCTGAGTGTCTCCCGAACCGCCTGTCACACACTGCCCTCCATTGTTTGTGTCTGTGTCAGGCGGGGCAGCCAGCGACCAGGGATCTGTCGCTGGAGCTGGTGGGAGGGGATAGATGAATGAATGAGAATGGAGCCATGGGCTGCCAGTACATTGCTCACCAAGAGCAGCTTCACGACTTGAAAAGGAAAATATTGGTTCATTCTGGCCAGTCCTTGTGAAAAATCATGGGTGAAATCCTACTGGCCTGTGGCAGAACTCCCAGGGGTCCAGTGAAAGCTGTGAGTTAAATCAACACGTTTCTGTGCTACTAACAGCACCTCAGGTTATTAGAATGGGCAGGGTTTAGGACAGGAAGTGAAGACGTAGGCCATATTCAATTGAAACTGCAGGGGAAGGTGTCTGGAATATAGCTACCCAGACTGGACTTAAACAGCAGAAATAGGGGCGGGTAGTTTACTTCTGCTGGACTTCAGTGGGACTAGTCAGTTTCATTTGTACTTAAGGTCAATTTCACATCTAGGCTGTAGCTGAGGCAATGGACTGAGACTCAGGAGACCGGAGTTCAAGTCTGGTCTCCTTCTGTGACCTTAGGTAAGTCACTTAGGCCCAGATCCTCAAAGGTATTTGGGTGCCCCAAATCCCATTGATTTCAATAGGAGTTAGGAGCCTCAATACCTCTGACTGAGGATCTATGTCTCAGTTTCCCAATCTTACATGGGGAAAAATATTTCTTCGCTTGTCTAGTTACTATGACAACTTGTGTGCCCTCTTGACTCTTTTCTACACACAGTCATGTGCCACCTCAACCACACCAGTATGGTTCAAGCCATGTGGCCCCTTTAGTGGGTAGGGGCACGTCGAGTCTTGAGAAGACAGGCGGGGGGCGGAGGAGAGCTGAAAACTGTCTTCAAATATGTTAGGGGGTATTACAAAGAGGACGGTGATCAATTGTTTTCCGTGTCCTCTGAAGATAGAAGAAGCACCAATGGGCTTAATCTGCAGCTAGTGAGGTTTAGCTTAGATATAGGGAAAATCTTTCTAACTCTCAGAGGAGTTAGGCTCTGGAACAGGCTGCCAAGGGAGGTTGTGGAATCCCCCTCATTGGAGGTTTTAAGGACGGGGATGTCAGAGATGGTCTGGATTTACTTGGTCCTGCCCAGCCGGACTTGATGACCTCTTGATGTCCCTTCCAGCCCTACAGCGCTATGATTCTTTGTACAGCTCCTAGCACAATAGGGCCCTGCTCTTGGTTGTGATCTCTAGGTGACTGTAATCTCTTTGAGAGATTTTAAAACTTTTTACAACCCAACCTCACGCTGACTCTGTCCCCTTTCACCATTTGAGATCATTCTGCCACCAGCATGTTGCCCGGGAAACGAGCTCTGCGGTTTGTGTGGGGCGTTATGACTTCAGTGCAGGGTGGGATACAGGCGCCGGGGCTGGGAAGAGAGCAGAAAGCCTTTGATCATTGCAAACTGGTGAGGTGGGTGGGAACAAGTGAAAGGTGACTTGGTTCATGTGTTGAGTCTGATTTAGCTGGAAACTTTCCCTTGCTGTTGGGAAAGTCTCTCTACAGCCAGATCTCTGCTTAAAGGTTTCACCAGCTTACCAGTTAGAAGATGTGATTGTTTAATGACACAACTGCATCTCAAAAGCCCTAGTGTAGATGCAGTTCTGCTGCCTAAAAAGTGCTTTTGTTGCCATTGTCAATTTTTCATTCCCCGAATCAGGACCAGCGATACCAGCAAAACACTTTTTTGCTGGTATAAATGCATCCAGTCCAGGAGGGTGTTTGCTTGTGTAGCTATACTGGCAAAGCTTTTCAATGCAGACAAGGCTGGGTGGTGCCCTGGGGAGGCACCCTGGAAATCTTGACTCCCTCCAAGAGCACTGACCCCCTGACTTCCCATCCAGGAAAGGGTCAAGGAAAAACCTTAAATTGGGGTCTGTGGACCATGTGGGTATGAAATTCCGCCTTCTTAATCCCATGACTCTTGGAGCTGGGGCCTTTAAGAAACACCCCACCCGATACTGCCAGAGTTGGTGATGCTGAATTGTCCTGGACAGCCAAGCCCACGCTGCTTGCACCAGCCTCATTGTATTCCCTCCGTCCCTGTCGATTGCAGCCAGGAGTGGGGTGACCAGGTCACCCCTGTCCAACCAGCTTTCAGCTGCCATTTATCCCTGCACTTGCAATGAGAACGTGGCCCCCTTTCCAGCCAGCGGGCGTGCCGCATGCCTCCAAGCTCTTTGTGGCCACGCAGATGTGTTAATTGACCTCCCCTTAATGGGTCTGCATTGCTCAGAATTCACCACCGTTAATTAGCGCTGAGGCTCATTCCCCACCCGGCTTTGCAAACAGAGAGGCCCTTGTGCGCGGCGCTGGCCCCCTGGGAGCCTGGCCCGTGTTTGCTCAGGGCCCTGGCACCGTATTCTCAGTGGGCGATGGGGCAGTGAGAGGTGCCGGCTTGCAGCGGCAGGGGAAGCCCCAGCCCTGCCAATCTTGCTGGCCCCTCGTATCCGTAAGACAGTGATGCCCAGGCCAAGAATGCAGCTCCCCCTGCTAAGAGCACGGAGGGCTCCTCCTCCCCCACAGGCTTGGGGTAAGCAGCTCCCTATCCTATAAGCAGCACTTCCACCCTCACCCCACAGCTCTGGCTCCTTCCTCCCCAGAACAGCCCCTCTGCTTGGCTGGTGCAATAAGAACCCCACTGTTGCAATCTTTAACCCCAGGGAAAGCACAAGACCCCAGCCCGAGCAGGGCCCTGTTGTGCCCTGTGCCGGCCATACCTGGAGATGTTGCCTGCCCTGAGCCCATGTCCTCTAGTAGGTGGGTAGGTCCTGCTACCGTGGACCCCAGTCCTGCTAGGGGTTGGGCTGAGATCCTCCAGCTGGTTTCACAGCTGCTCCCAAAGGGGGAGGACCTTCGTTCTGAGTGGGAGACCCGGCCCAGCATGAAATAAAGTGGCTGTAGCTGCCAGGCAGCTGGACTCTCACACCATCATCTCACCTCTAGGCCCTTGGGCTCAGTTGGTGTCTTTGACTGCGATCCTCTGCCAGGCTCCCGCACCCTCCCACCCTGCCAGGCTGCAGATGTCCAGGTCTCCCCCCACCCCACGCTGCCCTGCTGAGAGAGGATTACCATAATCTCCATCCATCGCCTGTCACAGCCCATTCCCGTCTTCACTGGGGGGGACCAGCCAGCTGGGCGCTTTGTTATTTCAGGGCTGGGATTCCTGAGCGGTGCTTCTCCCCTGGCTTTGATATAGGCCGATCTCTCGCTGGCTGCCTGCAGGGTGCTGGGTGTAGGAAGGGTAACTGGAAGCTGTGTGGCTGGAGTATGTGGCATGCGAACCTGGCCTAGATCTGTGTCCATTTTACTCTGCGGATGGGACTCTTTTTCTCTCCGCCTTCCCTTTGGTCAGCCCAGACCAGAGCCTGTCCCAGGAGAGTGGGGGAGGGTGCTTTCTTATCGCTCTGCATCTCTTGGCTTTGGAATCAGGTCTGTGCTTGGGACCTTCTCCTGTCCTCGCTTTGTGTGTGTGTAACATATTTGTAGTCCCTGGGGGCTGACTTCTGGAGCACGCCTCACCCTGCCAAGGCCTGAGTGAGGGCCTCCACCTGTGGTGAAAGACCCAGAATGAGGGATCCCCCGTGATGCTAATGCAGGAAATGGACCCTGCTGGAGCGGCATCCATTCCTTTACCGGGGATGGCCCTTTCCGCAACCCTAGTGCTAAGAGTCTGCATTCCTGATGGCGGTGACAGCAAGGGATGCGCTAGCTTTTGACAGAGCCTCAGGGCTGAAATTTCTGTGCAGAGACAGGCAAGCGACTTGCCCCAAGGTCACCCAGGAGGCTAGTGGCAGGGCTGGGATTAGAACCCAGATATCCTGGGCAGTCCCTTAACCACAAGTCCATCCTTCCCCTCGTGGTACACCCAGCAGGTTCCCACCCTGGTTCCTGCAGCAGGCGCAGTGACTCATGGCAGGTCTCGTCGAAGGGCGCCCAAGCTCAACGTCAGGACAGCGGGATCGGCCGGAGGGGGGACGATGGGAGGAATTTACCTGTAGTTCTCCCCGCTGGCCCCCACTTTGGGTTGATTTGTGCAGACTAGTTTGTGTCCCATCTCTCTGGATCAAGCGGGTTATAAGCTGCTATCACCGGGGCTTCTGAGCGCCTGAGCTCAGGGGTGTGTGAAATCCCCCCTCCCTCGCCCTCAATTTCCTTCCTGTGCAAAAGGGTTGGGGCTACAAACCCAGTTGCCCAGCCCAAGCTCTAAGGCTGTCTAAGCAAACAGAGGGCTCTGTGTGCGCTTCGCCCAGCTGGGGATTGCAGCAGCCGCCCTGGGTGTCTCTGGGGCTGCTCAGGGCACTGGCCCCTCCCTATTTCCTGGCCGTTAAACAACAAGAAGAAAACAGGGGGATTGTTTGTCTTTAGCGCCTGTGGGGTTGTTGTTTTTTTTAATCCCCCTTCCCCTGCAGCTTTAATGCCGGGAGCTGTGGACAGTTGGATGCTGCCGGGGAGGCCGGAGACCAGGAGAACCAGCGCCAGGAGGGGAGCCCTCTAGGACGAACCCTGAGCTTCTTCATGAAGATGACGGGCAAGTCGAAGGTAGGAGGGACCGTTTGGTTTGTGACCCGGCCAGGGACTGGTTGGGGGGGGAGCCTGGGGGCTCCTGGTTGGAGCTTGTGATCAAGAACTCCTGGGTTCTCTTCCCAGCTTTGGAGGGGGGGTGTTGTTTTGTGGTTGACACATGTGAGTGGATGTCAGGACTCCTGGGTTCTCTTCCCAGCTGTGGGAAGGAAGTCTTGTCTAAGGGTGAGAGCATTTGAGCAGATGACAGGACTCCTGGGTTCTCTTCCCAGTTCTGGCTGGGGATTGGGGTTCTGCTGGTTAGAGCATGTGAGTGGGTGTCGGGACTTCTTGGTTCTCTTCCCAGCTCTGGGAGGGAAGTGTTGTCTAAAGGTTAGAGTGCGGGGGGGTGGGGGGGATGCTCACGCCTGCTGATGCTGGGACCCCATCAGCTAAGGAAGACGACGGGACCTGTGGGAAACCTCTCTTCCCAGGGTGCCTGACAGCTCAGTAAGTGGCATTTTCTTTGAGATGTTTGGCTCACCACTCCGGTGCTTTTGATCCAGGCTGGATTTGAATCAGTGACATAGTGGTGACAAATTCCCTGTGATCCATCCGCTGCCCTGGAAGGAAGCTCCATTGGGATGTAACTCACCCTCCCGTTCTGCCATACCCTGGAATTCCCCTTCGTCAGGCTGTCTGCTCAGCCTCTTGGTTCCTCAAAACCTGGTGTACCCGCAAAGTAGTGCCGCGTGGTCGAGGAAGTGAAAACCTTTTCCTGCCTCATAAAGGAACGGCAAGGCGGTGGAGCAGGAAGGGTTAGTTTCTCTAGCAAGCATGTGTGCACCGCTCTGCCTTGCCCACCCTGGCTTTCTTTAATCAGGTTCAGGTCTTGGAGCATGTGTTTCAAAGTCTCCTGCCACTGCTTTCCAGGAGATGGGCACAGGCAACAGATTCTCCCAGGAGAGTTGTGCACTAGCAGCCATTAGTGAGTACACTGAGCTCAGGACTCTTGGGTTCTGTCCCAGCCTCCTTGGCCTAGTGATGGTCCTGCTCTCTCATGCCTCAGTGTCCTGTGCCAGGGGGCTAATGTTATTTACCCACCTTTGTAAAATGCTTTTGAGAGGCACACGTGACTAGCCTCATGTGAGTGCTGAGAGCCATTATTTAGGATTGCCTGGCAGCCCCCAGGAAGCAGCTAGTTGGCCCCTTCTGACCTGAGCTAACGGGGAATCGCCATCAGCAATACAGGGCTCATGACACATAGCTGGGCTGTGCCGATTCCCTCCACTGGAGGGCAGTGGTGCCACACGCACACTCGCCCATTCAGCACACTGCAGATTTTCACGCTGGCTTGTCTCGCCCTTCCTCTCCGGGGCCGGGCAAACAACAGGAAACGTTGCTTTTCTCTCGATAGTATCTGCAGGGTGCAGCCTCGCTCCTCCTGATGAGCGTGGATTAGGCAGCTGGGTTAAACCCCTCTTAGGCTCTTTTGCAGAGCTCTGGCTCCGTAGCCCCCGGGCACAGACCTTGCAGAGCAGAGTGCTGCGGCGAAGAACAGGTGCAGCTCTGCATGCTTGCCCAGGTGCATTATGGGTTCCCCCCTCAGCTTCCTCCAAAGCATCCCTCTAGAGATTGGGGGGTGGGGCAGGGACCTCTCTGACCTGATCCCATGCGTGGCACAGATATGGGGCTGAATTCACCAGTGCAGAGCCCAGTAGAAGGGGCTCGAAACTTCCACAATCCTGGAGCTAGTTGGAGTAGCCCTGACTGCTCTCGGGGTCCCTAGGGCACTTCAGTCTGGCTACCTTCAGTGAGGGGTGCACAGTGCTGGAGCAGCTGGTTCTGCTGTACTCTCGGCTGCTGCACCCAGCACACCACCTTCGGCCCTGCTGCTGGCTGGGGGCCCGTAGGAATGAATCCTGCCCCCAGACGCTGAGGGGAAGCAGGGCTGTGAACCCGCCGCTCTGGAGCTGCAGAAACCATTAATTCCGACCAGCCTCCCCAATGTAATCCTTCCTCTCCGTTCAGGGGCGAGGCGGATGAGCAGCCAGCTGTTAACAGCGCTACCAGCCAGCCCAGAAATACAGCCTTGCTCATCCCCCTTTTTGAACGGCTGGCAACTTTCACCTCTTGGCTCCCCAGTGTGGAGGAAGGAGAGGGAGGGCGAGGGAATGCCTCTGCTCTGCTTCAGAGGCTGGCTTGGTCCTGTTTGTTCGCTCCATTCAACAGCTGTTTCCAGACCTGTTCCCTCCTGCCCCCACCCTCAGCCTAAGATGATCCAGGCCATCGCTTGATGCTTGAGTCATGGGGCACCAGGAGGTTGTAGCCATTTAAACTGTCTCCTGTGTGTTTTGCTGTTGCTTATTAATCATGAGAGGCAGGGAGGAAGATGGGAAATGGAATGAAAACCTCTCTGTGCCCGGGGAGCCCTATCTGAGAGTGGGGCCTCCTTGTGCTGTACGGACACACGGGGAGAGAAAGTCCCGGCCCCAGACAAAGGGTGGGAGGGGAAAGCGGGAGTAGGGGGGGATGCCAGAGGTCACCCAGCAGGCCAGTGGGAGCATCTTTGATCGGAGGATCTCAAAGTGCCCTACAGACACGATTGAGCTAAGTCCCCTGCCTGCTTTCCAGAGACCGAGCAGTGGGGCTGGAAAGGATTTGCTTGAGGTCGCTCTGCAAGCTGGTGGCAGAGAGACTGCGTGGAGAACCCAGGAGTTCTGGCAGCCACAGCTGTGCTAACCAGCAGGTGATACCTCCTGCCTAGCTTTTGCTTGTGTGCGCAGTTAGCGGGAGGCCAGTGGTACAAAGGAAGCATTAGAGATGAGCAAGAGAGAGATTTGAGGCTGGCTAGAAAACCCCAGGGAAGCTGGTGTCAGCCAGTTTGGATCCAAAGTGCTTTCTGGAGCCCAAGAAGTGGCTAGAGAACAAGGTTTGAACTGCCCTGCGGCTGCTAGTTTGTTTTGCTTAGAAGGGATCAGACTCGGGACATGGGTCAGGAGCCCCCGGGAAAGTTGCTTTCATAAATTTTCTTTTGAGTAGTTATGCGACTGAGCCTCTCATTTCAGGGAAGAAGGTGTCAGTTCCTTAGCCTCTCCCCCTTCCCTCTCCAGGAAGTCTGGGATTGTGGTCGCAGGGCCGTAGTCAGGAACCGGACGTTTCTGTCCAACTTTAAAGCGATCTCCAGCCAGGCGGGAGAAAATAATCTGTTTAGACGTTCTTTGCCAAACCGGCAGGACACACAGGGCTTCATGTAACAATTGCATCAGGCGTTCTGTCTGCCTAGCAAAACAGGGCCGTGCTTAAACTGAGAGCCTGAACTCTTCCCTTCCCCACTGGCCCTTCTCCCCCAAATACTAAACCTTTAGAACCGACATCATCAACACAGGGGTCTTCATGAGAAAGCTCAATCATGCTTCGTACTTTGAGGCTTTCATCCAGGGATCTCAAAGCACTTTCCAAAGCAAGAGAGAGCTAATCTCTGCTTTATAGATGGGGAAACTGAGGCACGGGGCGGGGAAGTGACTTGCCGAGGTCACCCAGCAGGCCAGGGTCAGAGCCTGGACTAAAACCCGGCTCTGCTAATTGCTGGCCCAGTGTTCCAGTTGCTAGACCAGGGGTAGGCAATCGATGGCATGGGTGCCGAAGACGGCACGCAAGCTGATTTCAGTGGCACTCACACTGCCTGGGGGACTCTGCATTTTAATTTAATTTTAAATGAAGCTTCTTAAACATTTTAAAAACCGTATTTACTTTACATACAACAATAGTTTAGTTATATATTATAGACTTATAGAAAGAGACCTTCAAAAACATTAACATGTATGACTGGCACATGAAACCTTAAATCAGAGTGAATAAATGAAGACTTGGCACAGCACTTCTGAAAGGTTGCCGACCTCTGTGCTAGACTATGCAGCCTTGTGTTTTAAAAGGGGCAGGGTAATTTTATGGCCTGTAACTTTGTGCCTCTTTTAGGGGTTGACCCTCAACCTTTGATCCTGACATGGGGGAGATATGGAAATCCCAGTCCAAATTGCCCTGCTGGCTGGAGAATTCGACTCTGACTCACCCTAAAGAAAGATTCGAGCTGTGAATTCGGGCCTGAACCCATATCGGGATCTGAGGTCCCCAGTTCAGGTCTCCATTTCTGCCATTAGCTCTCTTTGCTTGAGCCCCTGCGTGTGATCTGTGTTCCAGGAAATCCTTACCCAATGCAACAGCTAAAGAGGAGGAGACAATAAAAGCTGCTCTTAGATGGCTGGGAATAGCCTCAAACTTCCTAGCAGGACTAAATCCCTGGCCATGAATTGCAGCACCATGGGGAGATGCTGCTAGGTTCCTAGCTGTGCAGCTAGTGGGATTGTCTGCAAGTGACACACATGTGCAGAGTAATTTACCCTAATGGCCTGAGCACAGGACTGGGGCCCAAGAACTCCTGAGGTCAGACCTTGCTTTTGACACTGATTCCATCATGTCTGTTCGTCTCCAAGCCTGAGCTTTCCCATCTGTAAAATGGGGGGTCGGGCTGACCAAACTGCCCCAGCTCCCAAGCGGCAGTGGACTTGCAAAGCCCCGTACAACTCCCCAGTACCCTACTTTGCAATGTGGAAAGAGACGAGGGGCCAGAGTGAAATCCTGAGCCAAGGAGATTGCCTGGTGTAGGGGGAGCTCTCTGCCGTTGTGAGGTCAAAGTGGAAGGTGGGGGGAGGGGCGCTGGAAGCCTTCTTGCCCTCACATTCCCACCCCGTCACCTCCTGGCTCCCACCTTCACATTACCTCCTGGGCCCTGGGGTGCTGCCAGCTTCCCAGGTGGCGAATAAATGTGGCCTGGCTGTTACATGCCCAGATCTCTGCTCCCGCAGGGTATTTTTGTCTCTCCCAGTGCTGCACTCCAGCTATAAGTTTCAACGGGGCCGCCCGCCTGTGGGTTTGAATCGCCTTCAAAGTGGCACGGCGCGGACGTCTCTCTGCTCCCCGACCCAGCCACTAATTGAGCCCAGCTGCTCGGTGTTTCTGGGATGGGAGATGGGCCCTGGCTGAGCGATCCAGTTGGGCCTCTCCGGTGCTGGCCCTGGCACATCAGGATACGTGTTGTAATGCAGTTGGCCATTCCAGAGCAAGGGATTTTACTATAGCTGCGTGTCACCTGGCTTTCTCATTTCTTAGCTGCCCAGCTTCAGTTGGGAGCTAGCTTCCCCAATAAGGACCAGAAAAAGCCTTTTCTACCACGCTACATTGCATGGATTTCCCCAAGTCCTCCTGCAACAGGCAGCCTGTGAAATAGGCTCTGTGTTCTGGGCTGTGGAGGGCGTAAGGAGGTGGTGATTCTCCAGGAAGAGCTCTCTCCATGAACTGAGCTGTGAGTGTTGCTGCAACAGCCAGCGTCGTGTGGAGGAGAGGTGGAACAGAACCTATTTCTGGTTCTTCACAATCCTCTGGCACTTTTTTGCCTGAGTGTTTACCCTGAAATCCTTGCCACTGTCCCTTGGGGGCGTTCACATTTTGCGTCCTTCAATTCCCCATGCAGTTTCAGCTGAGTACGGGACTCTTCTTTACCTTGTGCCCTAAATGGTTCTGCCGAGTTGCTGTGTATCCATTCAATAGCAGCAGTGCTCCACGCCAGAGATGGCTGCATTTCCATGCTGAGTTAGTTGCTGTGAGCTACTAAACAGCTGCTGTGTTCCGCCACAGAGGTGGTAGCATTTCTTTGAGTGAGCAATCCCTGTGCAGTAGAACTGTGAGCTATGATACAGCTGACGTGTTCCAGCCCATAGGTGGCTGTATTTCCATGCTGGTGGGTGAGTTGCTGTGTAGCATTGCTTTGAGCTACTACAGAGCTACGTTGTTCCCCCCTGGAGGTGGCTGCAGTTGCATGCTAGCTGAGTGATCCCTGCACACTGTTGCTGTGAGCTGCTAAACAGTAGTCATGTTCCACCCCAGAGGCAGCTGTCCTCTAGCAGTGGGCAAAGCAAACGCAGCAGGCAGTTTGTGTGTCACTTTGCGAAAGGTTTGGAAGCGCTCTTCCGCCCAAACACTGCTCCAGTGTCCCCTTTTCTTCAACCTCTACTATTTTTAGATGTGACTCATGTTCTAAAATCAGAATTGTGCGTGTATTTTAAAAATAAACCCGCCGAACTGCTCATGAGCGTTACACAGAATCAGTGCTGGCCTGGTTTGAATATTTCACTGGCTAATGAAAACAAAGACAAACACATTGTCCCAGCAGTTAGAATGCTGTTTTAATGGCTAGGGCTGGGCCTGGACAGAACTTCCTGGGAAGTGATTTATCACATGCTATGGCTGCTCTTAAGGCAGTTCAAAGATCCTCTTTCATGACCCGATCTGATGCCCACTGAGTGCTTCCATTGACAGCAGGACACTTTGGATCTGGCTGTTAAGAAGCAGATGAAACCTGGCCTCTCCTTTATTTAAAGAGACAGGATCCCAGCCCAAGGGATGCAGGGAATCTGCAGGTCAGCCTGTTCTAGCATCTGATCCTGCAAGGTCCTGATGCCTGGCTTGGATGGGAGGCTGTGGGGAGGGGTCACCTCAAAGGCTGGTTCAGCTGTGTAAGTTAATTTTATAGGCCCTGCTCTGTGATGCAGAGGGAGAGGGTTGCCAGTTTTGGTGGGATGTATTCCTGGCGCTTTCATCACATGACATAATTTTTAATTAAATATTCATCTTTAATTCCTGGAGGCTCCAGGCCAATCCTGGAGGGTTGGGAACGCTAAATGAAACCTTAATCTGTCACTGTCTAAATAGGGTAAGCCAGAGAGGGACAAAGACTGACAAGGAGGCACCAGGGATGGGGGTTAAACCCCAGATCCAGCCGCCTCCACATACTGGAGGCAGGAGCCGATCCCAGCTTGGATCCAGATCAGAATTTCTTCACCGACCTCCTGTCCCGCCTTTGGGCAAAGCAATCCCTGGATTGGAACAGAGTGAAAGCAGGTCCAAGCGTTGCACTTGGGCTCCATAGCAAGAGGAAAATGAAATCAACAGGACCAAAAGCTGTGACCACTGTGGAATGTATATATGTAAATTATGTGATTTTTATCTCTAGTCACATGCACGCAATATGTGTGTATAGATATAGAGAGGGTGTATCTGTCTAAAGGGGGAGGGAGAGCTCAGTGGTTTGAGCACTGGCTTGCTTAAACCCAAGGTTATGAGTTCAATCCTTGATGGGGCCATTTAGGGAGCTGGGGCAAAAATCTGTCTGGGGATTGGCCCTGCTTTGAGCAGGGGGGTTAGACTAGATGACCTCCTGAGGTCCCTTTCTCTCCCCTCATTTGTACCTGATGGGCAGAAGGCTGAAAGCAAGCAACAGATGCTAATTGTGCTCTTTGATGCCTTACTGGAAGAGGGTCAGATAGCAGGGTGATGGGCATGGGATAGGATAGGATTTTTGTCAATAAACACTGCTCAGCATTTCTGACACAGGTAACTTACGCGGATGGAACTGAGCAATGGGGTTGAAACTTCCCCAGGGTCTGGAAGGTACATAGAGGGTGTGTGTGTGTGAGATGGAACATTTTGAGTTCAGCCTCACCTCTGTAACTTAAAACACTGAGCATGACACATCATCAGGTGGGGGTGTAGCTTAGGTCTGTAATGAGAGGTGATGGGGTAGGAAAGTCCCTGCTGAAGAGTGACAGCAGTGATATAATGGGGGTGGGAGTGGAATGTTTTGAACAGCTGAGTGGGATCCCTGTCTGTACACAGAAACTCTTAGTGATTGAGAGGTTCCAGCAGACTGAAGGAAACTCATTGAGCTGCCAGTCATAGTTGGAAGGAGGAAGCATCAGACACAGTTTGGGTTAGTTTATGCAGACAGGGGTGGCTGTTACAGGATCCAGGGTTATTTGCATAGGTGCTAGAATTAGGGGGGCTCTTGCACCCCCTGGCTTGAAGTGGTTTCCTTCATATAGAGGGGTCACAGTTTGGTTCAATGGCTCTCAGCACCTGCACTATAAAAAATTGTTCCAGCATTCCTGATTATGTGGTATCTACTGTCGGAAAGTATGTAGCAAATCTCCATTGTGGGGGGAAAGTCTGCATAATTTCAACATGAAACTGTTGAGCGGAGATGTGGAGGAGGATCTGAAAGAAAGGGGCGGGTGTCTGGGGGAGGTCTAGCAAGGAAGCACTATAATAATACCTTACCTTCTTCTAGCAGGATCTCCAAGCAAACACAAATGAAGCCACACACCACCCCGGGGGAGGGAGGAGGTGGTGGTGTCCCCATTATACAGATGGAAAAACTGAGGCACAGTGGGTGGACACGTCTCAGACACCATGTCACATGGTGAGAGGTGCCACTGAAATACATAGAATGAACAGGGAGTTAGTATTGGAACCAGGAGTCCAGATTTCCAGGCCCCTCCCATAGCTCTAACCACTAGACAATACTCCCTTGCCCACTGGAGGGTTGCAGGGAATCTGCGTGTGACCCTGTTTTAAGGCATGATCCAGGAAAATGCTGATCAATGGCTTCAATGGGAATTTGATTCCTCCCAGGATGCAAGCTTGTGGGGAAGAGACTCCTCAAAGATTGATGAAGTCAGACCTGGGGATAAAACCGAGCAGTCCTGGCTCCCCAGCATCTGCATTAACCTGTAGAGCATGCTCCCTCCCAAAGCTGGGGATAGAACTGCAGAGTCCTGATGCCCAGCTCCCTGGTGTAACTACTGGACTCCCAGATTCTGTTCCTGGCTCTGACACTAACTTACTGTGCAACCTTAAGCATGTCACTTCACTTCTTTCTGTGCCTCAGCTTCCCCCAGCTATATAATGGATATATTGAAGCCATAGGGAATGGGGGAGCTAGCTATGGTGATGCCTGCGACTTTAATTCTTAAGATTTTGTTTTCTCTGTACTGCACCTTCTAAATGTTTAGAGAGCTGCTGTCTGTCATGTATCATGTGTCTGAAGGCACAGCTCCTGTTGTGACAGGCAGCGTTTTGTAGCATGTTACAGAGGAGCTATACACACTGTGCTCTTCCCCCTGGAGACTTTACTTTGGTTCTTTATTGTTCCGATTTTCCATAATCTGAAACAAGCTGTTCAAACTGTAGTATATTTTTCCTGTTTTCATAGAGAAACGGTAAGAGCTGTGTTGGTTAGGGTGATTACTTAGGCATTGTGCTTGGATAGGTGAGCAAACACCACCCCAGTTTTCTCGCTGTAACAGGGGAGTAATGATTGAGATCTTCCTGTGTGAAATGTTCCCAGCTGCAGGGAACTGGCTGATCACATGCAGCTGCTGGGTTCCACCCCTTGTTCAGAGGAGCGGAGCAGAAGGGAGCGGGGAGATGAAGTGGAGAACAAAGGAAGCAGGGTGACTAAACTGAAAAGGCCAAAACCTCGCTGCACTTGCACTGAATCTAAGCAATGACTGTGGCAGTCACAGTGGTGTAGCATGAGTGGGAGAGACACCGGGCTGACGGGTGGGGAATGCCCATGAGATAAAATATGAGCCACTACTGGGAAACAGATTGAGAGTCCCTGGTCCAGAGCTTCATCTGCTCAAAGCATCTGGTGTGATGGATGAGGAAGTGGAGGGACAGAAAGGTGAAGTGACTTGCAGAAGGTTACGCAGTGAGCCACTAGCAGAGCTGGGAACTGAACCTGTGGCTCTCGCTTGCCGGGGCTTGATTACACACCAGGTACGAAACTTCATTGGAATCACAACTTTAGTTCACTGCCGTGGCAAATCCCATGGGAACATGGGCCTCCTTGCAGATCAAGCGCTGCCTGGATCAGTCTCTGGCTAGTCCTTCAGGGGGGCTGGCTGGCTATGCAGTTGATATTGTCACTGGCGATCTTATTGGGACACTCTGAAGCTTTTGGTACCCATGTGCCAGCCAGCCAGCAGCCTTCCTGGGTAAAATCGCTTCAGAATTTGTTGGTCTTCCATCCTAATAACACGTCCACGCCGAGAGCGGCTGAAACCAAACCAGGGCTGAGGATAGTGATGAGCAAGTTTGGCTTCGAATATCCTCCTGGCTGATTTTTGGCCTGGAGAATTGCAAACCTCAATCTGCTGCTCTCCAGCCTTCCTCAGTACTC
The DNA here is from genome assembly GCF_003597395.2 of Chelonoidis abingdonii. Classification (NCBI taxonomy): domain Eukaryota; kingdom Metazoa; phylum Chordata; order Testudines; family Testudinidae; genus Chelonoidis; species Chelonoidis abingdonii. The sequence continues at coordinate 48,707,969 of NC_133779.1, forward strand.
ACGTTCCGCGGCCGGGCACTGGCGTTGGTGTTAAACGGTTGCAACGTTGTGCCCTGTTCCTTGGGGCGAACCACTCACCCGCACTGCCTCGCGGACCATTCCTAGTACTTAAACAGTCCCCTCGGTTGCTACGGGAACCAGGTTGGTAACATTCCATACCCTGTGCCTGTTGTTGAAACACACCATGAAAACAACACCCACACACATCAGCCCCCACCAATTGTGGCAGAAACAGCTCCTGAATCCACACACCACCTGCTTTACCCCCCGCTCCTGGGATTATATTCCCTCTGCACCTACAACGGTGGGACTGGGCAGAGAATCAGCCTGTGACTTTTTCTGCTGTGTCTGGGTTAGAGTTGTTGGGGTCAGACCTGCTAACAGCAATTCCAGGCCCCAGGGCTGAACAGTCAGTGGGTCCCCAAGCGCATCGTCCGCCTGACATTTGGGTGGTGCTGGGCCTCGGCTGGCTGGTGCCCAGCAAGCTGCCGGCTGCGGTCCTGGGCATGCTTTTTTGGCACCGCCAGGTACGGTTGCCAGCTGTCTAATCCCACAAACCCAAAGACCCTTGCCCAGCCTACTGCCCCATCCCATCTCTGAGGCCCTGCCCCCTGTTCACTCCATTTCCCCCCCCCCCCCGGCAGTCCCCCTCACCTTCACTCACTTTCACCAGGCTGGGGCAGGGGGTTGGGGTGTGGGAGTGGGGGCGGGTGCAGGCTCTGAGAGGGAGTTTGGGGATGGAAGGGGGTGTGGGCTCAGACTCTGGGTGGGAGTAGGGGTGCAGGCTCTAGGCTGGGGCAGGGGGTTGGGATGCAAGAGGAGGTCAGGGGATCGGCGCTTATCTTGGATGGCTCCTGAAAGCGACCGGCACACCCCTCTGGCAGTGGTTCCTAAGTTGGAGGCCTGGGGGTCTCCGCACATTGCTGCCCACAGGTACCACCCCCGCAGCTCCCATTGGCTGCAGGTCCCGGCCAGTGGGAGCTGCAGAGTCGGCGCTCAGGGCAGCGCGCAGAGACCCACTCTGCAGGGGCCGCAGGGACGTGCTGGTCGCTTCCAGGAGCGGTGTGGCGGGCGAGCAGGAAGCCTGCCTTAGCCCCACTGTGCTGCCGCTGCTGGCGGCTGGGCTCGTTTAAATCACCCGGGCCCCTGGGCAATTGCCCCCCACTGTTGGCGGGCCTGGTGAGGGGTTTTCTTTAACCTGAGGTTTTCTGAAGGATTTTGAGAGAGGGAGCGTGAGTGGTGGACACGCAAGGAGAAAATGGAGCTGAAGAGGGGGAGGCTACTGCTAGGCAAACAGAAGAGGTTGGCATAAAACAGCTCATCCACCAGTCGGATGCTTTGTGCTGGAGAGGAAGGATGGGTCAGAGGTTACACTGACCGCGTGTGACATGTGGGAGCTGGGCATAATTCCCGGCTCCCGCATGACCCTTATCTTGGGCAAGTCACGGAGGGCAACCTTTCCCAAAGTGCTTTAATGACTTGGGAGCTGACTGTGGTTAGACTGGAAGTTGTCGGGCCAGAGACTCTCTTACTGATTGTACAGCTTCTAGCACAGCGAGGCCTGCAGCTAGGTTGGGGTCTCTCTAGCTGTTCTCTTCCTCAGTTCCTGTTCGATGGATAAACAAACTGCTGCAACCCATTCACCAGTGCTGAGCTCACTCTTGAGAGAGTCTAGCCTTTCAGAGCTGGAGGGGATGACATGTTGGTACGAGGAGGAGGGAGAAGAATTGTTCTCCTTAACCTCTGAGGACAGGACAAGAAGCAATGGGCTTAAGTTGCAGCAAGGGAGGTTTAGGCTGGACATTAGGAAAAACTTCCTAACTGTCAGGATATTTAAGCACTGGGATAAATTGCCTAGGGAGGTTGTGGAATCTCCATCATTGGGGATTTTTAAGAGCAGGTTAGACAAACACTAGTCAGGGATGGTTTAGGTCAGAGGTAGGCAACCTATGGCACATGTGCCAAAGGTGGCACGCAAGCAGATGCTCAGTGGCACTCACACTGCTCTGGTCCTGGCCAGTGGCATAGTCAGGTGGAGGGAAGAGGGGAAGCGGGGAAAAAAAGACACCACCCAGCGCGGCGCTTTTACTGACGGGGCAGTGCTCCAAGTTTTTGGTGGCACTGTGGCGGCGGGACCTTCATTCGCTCTGCAGTCTTCGGCAGCATTTTGGCAATGAAGCTTTAGTGCCGCCGAAGACCCGGAGCGAGTGAAGGTCCACCATCAAGGTGCCGCCGAAGACACCCGGAGCGAGTGAAGGTGGTGTCGCCGAAGACACCTGGAGTGAGTGAAGCTCCCGCCACCAAAGACCCGAAACACCACCCTGTCAGTAAAAGTGCTGCAGTGGGTGGTGCCTTTTTTTTCCGCTCCTGGATGAGTAAAATTAAAAAGGTGCCACTTGTGCTCAGTTGGGGAGCAGCCGCTGCCCTGCTCTTCCCCTAGCTACGCTACTGGTCCTGGCCACTGGTCCTGGCGGCTCTGCATTTTAATTTAATTTTAAGTGAAGCTTCTTAAATGTTTTAAAAACCTTGTTTACTTTATATAAAACAATAGTTTAGTTATATATTACAGACTGATAGAAGAGACCACCTAAAAACGTTAACATATATTACTGGCACGTGAAACCTTAAATTAAGTGAATAAATGAAGACTCGGCACAGCACTTGTGGAAGGTTGCCGACCCCTGGTCTAGATAATAGTCACCCCTGCTAGGAGTGCAGGGGACCGGACTAGCTGACCTCTCGAGGTCCCTTCCAGTCCTATGAGTCTATGAGCTAATCAAAGATGGACCAATCAGTAGAACACTGGCTGCCCAGTCCTGCTGCATGGCTCAGAGGAATGAAGACGCCTCATCCAGAGGCCCATGTATGGCCATCCTTGGAGGAGGTGGGTGAGTCAGTGGAATGTCTCACGTAGGCCAAGCAGCCCCTCGCTGGGTTTGAATCCAGCTAAAAAGAGATGCTGAGGATGGATTTCCTAATGAGCTGGCAGCTCGCCTCCTGGACAAGCCCTGTCTCCCTGGGGTTAGAGCAGCAAACGGGCGCGGGTAGCATTGAGCGGGTTTTTCACAGCGGTGCCGAGAGCAGAGCCCTGTTGTGCTAGGTGCGGTACAAATACAGGGTAGGAGACAGTAGAATCTGGTAGCATCACGCCTTGGGGAGCCACAGCACTAATAGTCTATGGCGGGGGGTAGGGGGGGTTCCTAGATTCCTCAGGCCTTGGGGGTTTGCTGCTGGTGCCTGGCAGACACTCCCCAGGATCTCATCAAATCCCAGCCACTCTACACCTTATAGACGGAGCCGATTCTTTTTATGAGAGAGAACTAGGATGCGATGGGGTATTGGTACCAAGCAATGCCAATAGGCTCTCGTCTGTGCCGTGGAGGGGCACTCAGGGGTGCCAGCCAAGCCCAGAAAGTACTTGTGAAGAGGACGAGCCTTCGGCTCCGCAGGCTTGGGGTCCGGATTCTGCCATTTAAAGCTGGTCTTCCCCTCCCTTCCCCAGGGAGCTGCTGTTCATAACCCTCTTCGCCAGGGCTCTAGCCTCTGAAAAGGAAACTAACCTAGACAGACCCCCCACGGCCACTTCCCCTTCTCCCCATAAGGGGCCACTTCCTGGCACGTGACCTCCCATCAGCTCCGCTGTAGGGGCTTTCCACTGACGGCAGATCTTACTGGACACCGGTCTCATCCAGGGCCTCTGGAACAACAAGCCGCCCATCCATGTGTTAATCTGACACGCCGGGGTTTTCTCTGCAGGGTGCGGGTACCGGCCTTTCTGCTGCTGTTTTCCGTTGAACTGTTATTAGTGATATGATGGCAGCACTTGGAGCTCCCGCCCGAGATCACAGCCCCGCTGTGCTGGGTGCTGGACGTACACGTAGGGAGAGATCCTGTTCCAAAGAATTTAAATAGACTGGACAAAGTGTAAGGGGAAACTGAGGCACAGAGGACAGCAGCTTGCTCAGGGGCAGTAGCAAAGCTAGGATTAGACCTGCTGTCTCCTGCATCATAGTTTGGTGCTCTGACCACTAGCCCACACTGCCTTTCCTCATTAGCTGGGGCCACATATGGATGTGGGAATGACAACAGGTTGCTAGGTGCTCCTAAGGAAACCATTCCCCCCTCCTTTAGCTCTGACCAGGAGACCACACTCCCCAAGAAAATCACACACTATAATAGGACCCCCTAACTTCACAGCCATGCCATGGCAATCAGACTAGGAAATATGCTTTAATTATGGAAATTAATTATAATCCCTGTGAGGCAGGAACAGTCTTTTTGTTTGGTGTTCATCCAGGTGGCCTGGGCCATGAGATGGGCTCCTAGCTGCTAGCACCCTACACCTCATAAGAATCCTAAGAATGCTGTAGTACTTTCAGTTTGAAAGGTTTAATCGAGATTAGGGAATGACCGAAGCAAGAAAGAACCAATGTCAAGTCTCTCTGATTGAGAGCACAGCTTGCGCAACTCCCTAACATGCTGGCTCTCGATGCAGCTGCTGGCCCTGCAGAGACAGCTTTCAATATTTAAAGGCTCAGAACAAAGAGGTAGCAATTACCCAGCTCTGCATACCACAGAGAAGGCTAAATGGGTCTTTTTCCATCTCAGGGTCCTCCCCTTACGAAAGGCAGCCAGGCAAGGTGGAGTCCTGAGAGGCTGCTTGGTAAACATAAGGACAGATTATTTTTAGGAAACCCAGGGATTGTTTAATCCTCTTGTCTCCCTGCACACTGGCTCAGGAGCAGAGGCAGCATCACCTGGGTAAAAGGTGCTGCAGATCCCACAGAGCAAATTTCTGTCCTCCACACACTTCTGCCAGGAACAGCAGGAGTTCCACCTCCATGGTCTGAGGGCAGTTCTCAGTTCATTAGTGCACAGTGGGCTGGGGAGAGTGGGAGGTGGGATTGAACCCCCTCCTGCTCATTGCAGCTCAGGTGCGTCTTCACTACATAGTTTGCCTGGATGAGAGCAGCCAGGCTACAAAGCCTTGTCCAGGTTCCTGCATCCTCACCGCTGCTGCTATGTGTTGCTGGGACTTCTGGGGACCCATCCCCTGGTTCTTTAGGCTGTAGTGAGTGGAGCTGCTCTGTGATTCGTTCCCTGTGAAAAGTGGGTGGACTCAGCTGTAATGGGTGCAGAGGGAAGCTGTGGGAAGGCACTGGAGGAGTAGTGGCACCCGTGGGGTTTAACCTAGGTCCACACTACAGAGTGAAAGTCTCTAACCCCAACCCCAACCAGCCCAGGATTGGATGCAGCTCTAAACTCAGGTCTGAAGGTTTGGCTGGAGGGGAACAGCTGAGCTAATGCTGCAGCAGAGACACACTCATGGAGGATATTAGATTTTCTACAGCGGTTGCCCAAATTCTTGCACTTTGCCGCAAACTGAGCCTGACCCAGTGTCTTGACATCATCTACTCCAGAGGAAGCTGTAAATGTGGGATGAGCCTCTGTCCTACAGCTGGCTGCAAAGCGGGTAGCAGTGTTCCTGGCAGTAATGGTGTTTTCCCCTCTCAGCTCCGATGGTAGCATGCCCACGCTTGGCACACCAGCCGCGTGTCATCATCCCGGTGCGAGAGAGGGATTGGCTTTGTTTCTTGGCTAGTGGATTTCATTAAAATGCCCTTGGCAGTGAGCCAGCACTCCCCCTCCATCCCCCAAAGGGCTCCTTCGGTGCTAGCATTGGCAGCTGCTGCTAACAAAGCAGTGGGCTGTCTAAAGATGAAGTGGTTAATTAATTGAAACAGTCAGTAGTTCCCATGAGCACTTGGGGTTTGGCCTTAGAGATGTCCTCTCCGTGTGGGTAGCTGGTAAAGATTTAGGAGGCCCCCATCCCAGGTAAAGCTAAGATGGCTGCTTGCTTAGTTCTTTCATATGCTTCAATAAATAGCTTATTTTAGAGCCTCTTCTTTATACACCTCTCCCTTGGGCCTTGTTCCTTTCTATTTGTCTCATCTCTATCTGCTCGCACGCATAATCAGCAGCCCGTTCCACCTCTTATTTCTTTCCCAACTGAAGCTCAAAAACCTCCCCTTGCTTGCTCTTGGGTTCTTGATTTCTCTCATGCCTTCTACTGCTTCTGTTTAACTCTCATCACCATCCATGGCATTTGTTTGGACTTGCTAACAAAGGACACTGCAAATTAAACTGTTCTGTTCTCTGGAAGCTTAGCATAAATAAAATAGCAACTTCAGGGGAGGCTGTGTGTCCTAGTGGTTAGAGAGCTGGAGTGGCTGTCAGGAGCTGGGCTGTACTGCTGGCTCACTCCCCCCTGCCTTTCTTTGCCTCAGTTTCCCTAGCTGTAAAATGAGGATAATAATACTGACCTCTGTTGTAAAGCAACTTTGAGCTCTACTGATTTATTGTTTGTTTTTTTTAGAAATATACCAGGCCACAAAAATGACACAGGCCTTATCTATGCACAGTTTATCTCAAATTTTAAATTGTATTAATATTTAAATATTCTTATTAGTTACAATTCAAATATAACAATTCAAATCCCAGTTACGTATTGGTATCTTAATTTAGTGAACCAGGATAAAACCTGATTGCATTTGGCTTAATTTGGTGTAAGTGCCCACATAAGGGGATTTGCACCTGTTTAAATCAGTGTAGCTAAGTCAATGCAACTGTGGCGTATAGCCAAGGTTCTGATCTTGCAGGTGTTTGTGTCAGTAATTCAATGGGACCTGCTACTCTGGGGGAAGTTACTTGTGTGTCTGCAGGATCGGGGTCTAACTCAGCTGGTTGGGTGACCCAAACACTGCCTAAAGGAAGGACTGGACTGTTTCCATTTCTTGGCGGTGCAGCCCATGTTAAATCTCACCTTACAGGGAACGGACATTCTGTTGCTGGGATCTCATTAAGCAATGGTGTCCACCGCTGGGATGGATGGGGGTGGAGGAGTGGGGAGCAGTGCTGGTTCCTATGTTGAAAAGAAGAGGAAACACGATCTCCTGAGTCCTGTTGACCTGAACGCAGGGCGCCTAGCACTCAGGTGTCCTTGTTCCTCTGGGCCTGCTTTTCAGGTTCAGCAGGTTCTGAGATGGAAGATGCTGTTCTGGTGACGGTGAACAAATGTCCCATTCAAACCCACTTATTCCTTCCCAGGTCTCCATTGGTTATAGGCGAGATTGCCCATCTCCAGCAACTTGTATTTCAGGCCTCAGCTCCTTTACCCCAAAATCCCCCAAGTATTGCTTGAAGTATCTTATCCCCATTCCAGAGCAAGGCAAACTGAGGCAGGGAGAGGTGTGGTGACACACCCAAGCTCCCAGAATAAGGTGGTGACTGAGCTGGGAGTGGGACCCAGGAGTCCTGAGTCCCAGCCCCTCTGCCCCTAATCTAATTACTTGACATGCTGCATGGCTAGCGCCTGGGCTATAGAAGAGATGGGTGAAGCCCAACCCGAAAGAGGGAAATTGAGTTGGCCAAAGTCAGCAGTAAACTCTAGTTCCCAGTCCTCTGCTCTAACCACTGGGCATGCGGACGCCTGTTAAGTTACACAGGCTACTGCTTTCACTGCACTCCCTTGCACAGCCCCGGAAGCTGAGCTGACTACCTTCCGGCAAAGTGCAGGGAGGTCCCACTGCGAACGGGCTGGTTGGGTGAAAGCACAGCGAGAAAAGGGGGGAGAGAGAGAGAGTGTGTGTGTCCAACCTTACGGCGGGGTCTTGCTGCTCCCTTAAATAAAGAGGGAAGAGTAAATCTGTCCTCCAGCGCACAGACTGCACAGGACAGGTGGCTATCTAGCCTTTTGCTTTTAAAAGTTTCCTTCTGAATCCCTTTTCTTATTCATGGCCTAGTGGATAGTGCACCAGGCTGGGACTAAGGAGACCTGAGTTCTATTCGTAGGTTGGCTGCTGGGTGACCTCTGGTGAATAATGTTGCCACAGTTTCTCCATCTGTAAAGTGGGGCTAATGGTACTGCCTTCCTCTGGAAAGCATTTGGAGATCTTTGGATGGGGAGGTATTATCTGTTTGAATGAGTGTAGCTGCTAGAGTTCCCTCTGAGACCTGGTGCTGCCCAGACATGTGTAGCGAGATGGATCTTTCCCCTAGAGTTTCCGCTTTGCATAGGGACGGGGAAAAGGAGTCTTTACTAATTCCCCATTTTATAGATGGGGAAACTGAGGCACAGAGTAGGGCCATGACTTGCCCAGGGGCTCTCACAGAGTCAATGGCAGATCCAGGAATAGAACCTAGCTTTCTTGGGGGCCAGCCCAGTGTCCTCCCCACTGTGCCAGGGTGGGAGGGGGAATGGATGCTGAGAGGTATTTGTCCAAGGTGAGACAGCCGGGGTCTCCCACTGGGCCGTGCAGCCCCTTTAAACTTCCAGCTTTATTCTAGCTGCTCCTGTGTGATTCGGGAAATAATCCTTCTCTGTTAACTTGCTAGAGGAAACTCCTATTGGCCTGACCTCACTGGGGAGGGTAAGGTAAATCTTTTATTAACTCCCTTGCTGGGAAAGTGCCCACCCCTCCCCTTTTCAGAACAGAGGCCTGACTGAGAACTTTGCTGCTCTTGTCTAAACACTAATGTTTTTCTTCTGCGTCCAGCCCGTTGCATTTTCCGGCCTGTCTTGTGGGGCAGAATGAATTTATTTTGTGTTGGAGTTTTGTTTGTATAGAGTCCTGCCCTGAGCGGCTCTCTCTGTATATACACTCCACTCAGGAGCACTATATAGTTCCTGGCTTGGTACAGAGTATCTTTTTTAGCGGGGGTATGTTTTAGCAGTGACTCATTAAGCCGCGTACCGCTGGCTTTTCCCTTTATGTGCACATGGCCTCACCTTGGGTTCACTTAGACGCTGGCTAGTGTGGAATGTTACCATGCCTTTAAAATTTTATTTTAAAAGCACTTTATTGGCTTAAGCTCTAACCTGTCCAATTTCTCTGCCCTGATCTCTTCCCCCCACCACCCCATGCATGATGATTGCTTTATTGTGTAGTTGGGAGAAAGAAAAAGCTCCCATGCAAAATCCAACTTTGTAGATTTAGAGGCTGCTGACTGCCAGCAACGAATGTCATTTGTTAGAGCAGGAATTACTGCGTGTTAGCATTGGGGAACGGGGAGGGGAGGCTGGTTTTAGTGGATCTGATGCTGCCCTGGCATTCAGGAGATGTAGCTTCAAGTCTCTGCCTGCCAAACTCACTGGGATGAGTGAAATCTGCTGGCCTGTGTTAGATATATTTTAAAGCCAGAAGGGATCATTGTGTTCACCCTTCCGCATAGCCCATGCCACAGAGATTTGCCTGGCAATTCTTGCAGGCTCGCTGACTAGCTGATCCCTTCTGGCTTTTAGACGTATGAAGCAAGCCACAATTCATGGTCCCAATCCTGTGAAACCAGCATGTGTGCTGAGTTCCTCTGGGGCTGCTTTTCGGGGTTCAGCAGGTTCTGAGATGCTCACAGGCTTGAAGCTGCAGAGGAGAAGGCGCTTGCGTCACCAGTGGTCTGGTTTCGGGAAGGAGGCTGGAAAGGAAACTGGGGCTAAGTGAGATGGAAAAGGGAGAGCAGAGACAGTGGTACAAAGACAGAAGGTTCCAGCTCCCTGGATTTCTATAAATAACAATTTGGGGTAAAGCAAGGCTGCTCTGAAGTTACTGTTTCATCTCTCGGGATGGCTCTAGGGAATGTGTTTCTGTTGTTCACTAAGGAGCTGATCATAAAAGCATTGAAGCCACTGGGAGCCACCCTTCCACTGGTTCCCAGTATGGCCAGCCTCAAGCATTGGTTAAAAAAAATCATGAGTGGTGCCTACAAGCAATGAAATTAAAAAAAAAAAATATTGGGGATTCTTCTCATTTGTTTTCTGGCTTATGATGTGGGGGAGTTTGTTTTGTCTTGTCTTGTCTTTTCCCAAGAAGTTGTGAGGACTAGAAGCTTACTATTTTCTTTTAAATCAGAGTTGAGATTCCTATAGACTCACGTGACTCCAGCAGCTGGGGCTTTAAGAAGAAACATTAATTCTGTCACATGGTTTGTGATTAAACTCATGAGCATTGGCGGCGGGGGGTTTGATCAGGCTCTGTATCTCTTAAAATGTACCTGTTTTTCTTTCTTTGAGTGTAACACAGAGCTTGACTTCAAATGTACAAACCCACTGAGAGTGTGTTCCTCAGAGGCTGCCCCTCTCTCTATTGGTTGGTCATGTGGGCAGAGCTATGTCCCATTACACTGGTGTCAGACCAGTGCAGTTATTCTGGATTTACAGTGGTGTAAATCAGCACCGTACCCAATTAACTGACTGCACAGGCCTGGATTTCTGTTGGGGTCTGATCCTTAGGTGGTGGCTACCTCTGCTCCTGTCTTCCCTGAGATTTGCTGCCTTTGATTAGTTAATGCTCATTTGGATGAAGGCCGGAGTCTAATCCCTCCGAAATCCTCAACTGACCCTTCTCTGCACCTTTGATCTCTTTCCCAAAAACTCTTTCATCTTAGTCTATTAATCTGGATTCTCCCCACTCCTCCTGCAAACAAAGCAAGCACCACTCCCTTGTATTTCAGATTATATTGCAGGTTTAAAAGTAAAATTGCTGTTGAAGCAGATTTAAAGAAAACACCAACAACCTAATTTCTAAATGAGAAGAGCTCTGTGCAGCTGGAAGGCTTGTACTTTCCCCCTACAGAAGCTGGTCCAAGAAAAGACATTACTTTACCTACCTTTTCTCTCTCTAATTTATCTGCCTTTCAAAAGGAGCATTTTTCTAGTAGTTAGAGCCTGAGATTTGCCATCAGGACACCTGAGTTCTATTTCCGGCTCTGCACATGGCACTCTGTGTGAAAGATGTCAAATTATTTAACTGCTCTGTGCCTCAGTTTCCCCACACATGAAATGGAGTTGTTAAAACTTTCTCACCTTTGTAATCATTTGATGAAAGGTGCCACATAGTATAGTGTGAATATCAAAGCACTTTATAAACTGTAGTTAATCTTCATGACAGCCCTAGTTAGGTAGGTAACGTGTTATCCCACTCTTATAGAGTGGGGAAACTGAGGCAGAATGAAGTGATTATCTATGGTCATGTGATAAATTGGTTGCTGCATCTGAAATAGAATGGAGAAGCCCCAATGGCAGTCATTTACCCTGCCATCCCAGAGCTGAGAAGAGAACCCAGGAGTCCTGGCTCCCCATCCATCCTCAGCTGGAATTGCTAGACTGCACTCTCTTTGATAGAACTTATGTTTCTGTCTGCTGATTTCTAACCTTTAAAAAGATAACACCCCATCCGCCATGTGCAATGTGATCTGCAGGGAAACAAGTGACACTTTCTACAGCGGTTGCCCGAATTCTTGCACTTTGCAGCAAACTGGGCAAAGAGTCATTGTCTTTCACTGTTCCTTAAAGAGAAGTTAACAGCCCTTCCATAATTATTAATATGAAGTATCAGCCTCTTCTTAATATTCACTTTGCTGCAAACCGGCTCTGCAGATTTTACACATGAATGATGCAAAACTGGAACGGATCCAGTGCCTCTGTCTTCCCCCCAGCCCCAGCTCTCGTTCTCTATCCATGGCAGAAAGCTGCTTTGCTGATTCCTAAAGCGTTCCCTTATTTCCCCTCCTTTAGCTTACAAGCAATGAGTAACCATGCTGAGAAAAACTTCTGCCTCTGGCTTTTGTCATGCTTTTTAATGATCGGTAGCTTCCTGCTTATGCAGAATCTACCGAGCAGGCAATTAATCAGAAGTCGTATTAACTAGTGCTAGCCACCCTTGGGCTGCCAAACAGGAGGTAGTGTTTCCTAAGGGTTAGAGCAAGGGTGGTCTGGGAGTCGGGACTCTTGGGTTCTATTCTTAGCTGTGCCATTGACTCGGTTTGTGATGTAGGGTGAGGACAGTATCCTCTGAGCCTTGTCTTCCCTAGAAATGAGGTTAGCTTAATGTAACTCTAGCTACACTAACAGCAGAGACAAGCAATGTCTCACCTCAACAGCTGATTGCAGGTCATCCTGTTTTGATCAGGGTACCCATAACCAGCCAACATGATGTTCTCAGTCTGTGCAGAGTCACGTTGCCTAGCACGACTTGTCCGGGGCCACATTCTCAGAGTTAATTTTGTCGCGGCGGTAACCCCGATGTGCCTCAGTTGCCCTGTAAACCTGATGCTGCTTGCTAGCTCGTGCTGGGAGGCTCTCCCGAACAGCACGCGATGCGCTTTGATATCAGTCGTGGATAGTCCAGCTTCCTTCTGTCGCTGACAAACTCCCCATCCCCCTTTCCCGTGTTACTGACCCGAAGCATTCAAAAATCCTGATCTTAAATACAAGGGTTTTTTTGTCTTTAGGGTCACATTTTCAAGCTTTTCTCGAGACCTTTATTTTTTTCATTATGTTTTAAATCAGGGGTCGGTAACCTTTCAGAAGTGCTGTGCCGAGTCTTCATTTAGTCACTCTAATTTAAGGTTTCACGTGGCAGTCATACATTTAAACATTTTTAGAAGCTCTCTTTCTCTAAGTCTATAATATATAACTAAACTATTGTTGTATGTAAAGTAAATAAGGTTTTTAAAATGTTTAAGAAGCTTCATTTAAAATTAAATTAAAATGCAGAGCCCCCCGGACCAGTTGCCAGGACCCTGGCAGTGTGAGTGCCACTGAAAAGCAGCTTACGTGCCGCCTTCGGCACCCGCGCCATAGGTTGCCTACCCCTGTTCTAAATGAAAGCCTGGTTTCTCTCTCGACTCCAGGACTTGGGCTCTAAGAAAATACATCCAATATCATGAAACTCGTGGTAAAATGATACAAAGCTAGCAACAGTTAAACATGGCTTCTCTTCAGCTCCCAGCATAACCAGGGCCCTCCCCCTAGTCCTGTGAAAAGTTTTTGTTTTAGTATTGGGATCTCTGCAACACAAGACACGTCTATAGATCCTATGTAAACGGATTTTTTTTCTGCTCAGATTTCTCCCCATCAGAATGGTGGATTGAGAAATAATCTTGTGGTGGTTTTTTTTTTCTTTTCATGAAACGCTCTGGGCTGTAACAATTTTGAGAGAACTCAAGTGTTGGAGCTACATTATGAGTATCCATTTAATCTTCAAGTGCCGTCTTGCTGAACAAGTGAAGCGCATTCTAGGTGACTGGGCTGGAGCATGGTGTGGTTTGGCTTTTTTTTTTGTCTTCCTGTGAAATATTACGCATTGGCCACTGTCAGATACACCCGACTTGATAAACCAGGAGTCTGATCCATTACGTCAGTTCCTAGGAGCTGGGCATGGATGTGGGGAAGTGAAGCAAATGCCTGTGGTGGGCTTTTTTTTCTGTCTATCCCAATTTGGGATATAAATAGGGCCCTACCAAGTTCATGGTCCATTTTGGTCAATTTCAGTCATAGGATTTTTAAAGTCATCAATTTTGTGATTTCAGATACTTAAATCTGAAATTTCATGCTGTTTTAACTGTAGAGATTCTAACCCAAAAGGGTGTGTGGGGGTGGTTTACAAGGTTATTGTAGGGGCATCAAGGTATTGCCACCCTCACTTCTGCCATGCTGCTGGTGGTAGCGCTGCCTTCAGAGCTGGGCGGTTGGAGAGCAGCGGCTACAGGCTGGGAGCCCAGCTCTGAAGGCAGAGCCGCCATCAGCAGCAGCGCAGATGCAAGAATGGCATGGTATGGTATTGCCACCCTAACTTCTGTGCTGTTGTTTTCAGAGCTGGGCCCTCAGCCAGCAACCACCGCTCTCCGGCCGTCCAGCTCTGAAGGCAACAGCACAGAAGTAAGGGATGGTACTGACACCCTACTTGTGTGCTGCTGCTGGCAGGGCATCGCCTTCAGAGCTGGGTGCCTGGCCAGCAGCTGCCGCTCTCCAACCACCCAACTCAGAAGGCAGCACAGAAATAAGGTTGGCAATGCCATAGCCCCTCTACAATAACCTTGTGACTCCTCTGTGACCCCCTTTTGGGTCGGGACCCCCAGTTTGGGAAACACTGGGCTGTCTCTTGGAACATCACATCTAATAAGCTATCTAGCCTGGGAGCCTGTCTAACATGCTACGCTTCAACCCTGCGTCAGGATGAAGCAGGATCTTAGCAGATATCCCAATTCCGGCACTTTGCTCCCAGGAATATCATGGCATAGCTGGACAATCCTCTTCCAAGGCTGTATTCTGTTGGTAAACCAATTTGGGGCTGGTTGGGGATCTTGCAAATAACAAAGAGGTCAGTGACTGAGCTGCTAGAGGAGAAAATGACTTGGGGAACGTTTGACTCTGTACACTGCTCGCCACCACCCCCACCTCTGTCCACGCTGCTGTCTCTCTCAGATCTTGATCAATATGATCTGTTCTTTTCTTCCAATACAGAGGTCTGCGTGTCTGGCAGGCTGCAGCAGGATGCGTGTGCCTCCTCTCTGTTCGTGTTCCAAGTATAATTATTCTATGGAAGGCCCACTTAGCATCTCTGTAATTCTGGTGGTGGTTACACTATTGCTTATTTTGCAAGAGGAATGCCAAATCCCTTTGGGCCTGGAAAGTTCAGCTCTTGTTCCTAAGAAGGGCCGGCCAAATTCTTTGGAAGGAATAGTGCTCATGCGTAAATCTAGCTGCTACTTAAGGTGATATCGTTTGGGGACTGGATTCTTCCTGTTGCGTTGAGGTAACTGTTCCCATGTTTTGGCTGAGCTGGCAGGCTGAGTCATTTGATAAAGGAGGTGGTTTTTAGGTTTGTGTGTCTGTGCGGTTAAATAAACTCTAAAAGTCACCCTTCTTAAATCTTCCTCCTCCCTGCTGCTGTTGCTTACAGTTGGCTTTTATCTTGCCTTTGTGGGATCACAAGATGTAAACGCTTTGCAGCAGGACCACCCGGGTCTAATGCTCTTGCAAAATATTTACTCTTTGTTGTGATGTTTAGAGGTAGACAGGGAGGATTTTGGTCACCTAGAGGGTGTTGATACGTGTCTCTAACCCTTCTTTCCAGGGAAGGGAGCATACAATAACGGTTTACTCTGTTTTAAGATAAATATGGAAGATCATCCACACATCAGTGCAAAAGGGGCTTAGGAAAAAGCATGATGGACAAATGGTGGAGAACAGGGCATAATTCATCATTTTATATTTTTCTAAGAAGCTAATTCCCTTAGCTAAGGACTGTGTGTTTGTGTAGGGGTCAGTTTAGAGAAAATAACACGTTTTGATTGTTTCCTTGTAAAACAAATTCTAGACATCTCACAGGTAAAAGAAACCACGGTGCATTAGCTTGGCAGAGACCAGGCATCCCATGAGAGGTTGTTCCTGCTTGAATGCTAGACCACAGGCCTGGGTTCCAAGGTTGCGAACCTCAAGCAATCAAAAATCATGTTGGCCTGCCCAGAAATAATGAGACTGGCTTAAAAATAAAAAAGAAAATGAAGAAATGTTGGGGTCCTTTTTATTTTCCTTCTGGTTTTCAAGCTTTTCTTTGCAGCCGTGAAGGCTAGAAATTAGGCTAATACGGACTGACTTTGTAAAGTGCTTTGAGATCTACTGATGAAAAGTGCTGTACGATCCCTAGCTAGGGACATAAGAATGGCCATTCTGGGTCAGACCAAAGGTCCATCTAGCTTGGTGTCCTGTCTTCTGACAGTGGCCAGTGCCAGGTGCCCCAGAGGGAATGAACAGAACAGGGAATCATCAAGTGATCCATCCCCTGTTGCCCATTCCCAGCTTCTGGCAAACAGAGGCTAGGGACACCATTCCTGTCCACCCTGGCTAATAGCCATTGATAGACCTGGCCTCCATGAATGTATCTAGTTCTTTTTTTAGCCCTGTTATAGTCTTGGCCTTCAAAACATCCTCTGGCAAGAGTTCCACAGGTTGACTGTGGGGAAAAAAATACTTCCTTTGTTTGTTTTTAAATCAGGTGAACAAAGGTATTTGTTTTTTAAATGACAGTGGAGATTCTCACACATAGAAGAACCTCAGAGTTACAAACATGTCAGGAATGGAGGTTGGTTGTAACTCGGAACAAAATGTTATAGTTGTTCTTTCAAAAGTTTATAACTGAACGTTGACTTATTACAGCTTTGAAATTTTACTATGCAGAAGAAACATGTTCCTTTCACTTTATTTTTTAGTAGTTTACATTTAACATAGTACTGTATTTGCTGCCTCTCTCTTTGTCTCTGCTGCTGCCTGATTGTGTATTTCTGGTTCCAAAGCAGGGGTGTGGTTGACCGGTCAGTTTGTAACTCTGGTGTTCCGTAACGCTGAGGTTCTATTGTAAGGACATGACTCCAGAAGATGGGGTACACTTTTTTTTAAACAAAAAAACCTCCTAATATCCCATGAGACTCACCAAAAAATCGTGACAGTTGGCGGCACGGGGGTTCTAGAATTCCTGGGGTCCTTCCATCACTCTCCGGCTGACCTTGCACAAGTCGCTATGCCTCAGTTTACCCCGTCTGTAAAAACAAGAATGGCAACACAGCAAAGTTTAAAAAGTAGTGCTTATAAAACGCATTCTAGTCCTTTTAGATGAAAAGAGGTTTTGATAGGCAAGGACTTAATGCGTCTACCCAGCCCATGGAGTGACTCTCAAAACAATATAATGTATGCAGTGGAAATTACCTCTCCAGGAACACAGCTCTGACTTTCCACTTCTAATAAGCTAGGAGGAATTCTGGAGCGGAGTCAATTGTACATTGGCATTGTCTAACTTTAAGATTGTTTCTCAGAAGCAATTACGTGGCTTCCTGTTTCTTTTCCAGAATCTATGAGATCTTAGATTTCCTTTTGTAAGAGATTCTGGGCCTTGATTATTACTACTGTACATTAGAATACTTAGACCTCAGAGTGCTTTGCAAAGGGGGGTCAGTAGCATTAGCCCTCTTTTTACAGATGGAGAAACTGAGGCGCAGAGCAAGGATGTGACTTGCTTGACATCAGCCAGCAGGACTCTTTGTGCTGCTTGGGCTTTATGCAGGGGCCCTAGGCTGCTGCAGTTTAAAGGAGCTCATTTATGTGAATTGGAATCGGGGCCTCTGATTTGTCAAGAGAAATGGGCCAGCTTAGGCAGAGAGACTCAGAGAAGTCTTTGTCTCTGTCAGTGGAAACACCAGGTGAGGACATCCAGGCAGCTAATGAGGTTGTTAATCAGCCCATTGAGGATCCAGGTGAGCCCTGCCCTGTAGTCTGCAGCTGCAGGCTGTATTGATAGTCAGAAAGGAGTGGCAGCTCTGTGCCTTGCAATGCTGATAGCGATCAGAACAGGTGACTAGAGACAGGTGCTTTCTGTCTTTCTCTTTTTGGCTGCTTTCTTCTTGAATTAATTTATTTCTAGTGGATAGTGCACTGAACTGGGACATGGGAGGCCTGGATTTTATCCCTGTCTCTGACACTGGCCTGCTGTTTGACCTTGGGTGACTCACTTCCCTGCTCTGTGCCTCAGTTTCCCCAGGGAACAGACTGTCTTTTGTGTGGTGTGTGTGTACAGAGGCATATGTTACACACATAGTGAGTTAATAGCTAAAGTGCCAGTAGGTGGCGATCAGGAACATCCTGGGTTTTCTAGGACCCAGAAAGCTTCCGGATGTGCATGGTCAATAGTTTCTGGTGGGCAGCTTTTGACACCTACGATGAGCCTTAATCGTTGTTGGTAAACTAATAAAAATCACCCACTTAATGAGGTACCTGCTCCCTTCTGATCATGCTGCTAGAATGCAAGATGCCGAAGTGCCCTGCAAACCAGCCTCGCCCACCTCCTGTGAGTTAGGTCTTGTTAGGTGGATCGGAAGCTCTTTGGGTGCAGGGACCATGTTTTAGTTCTGTATTTGCACAGTGCCTTGCACCATGGGGCCCTGCCTGCTCTGTGATGGGGGTTCCTAGGTATTGCCATGATGTGCATCTTGTATACCCCCATTTCACAGCTGGGGAAGCAGTTTGCTCTAAATTCACACAGCGCTGCGCAGAGGACCCAGGAGTCCTGACATGCCACGGGATTGCACTGGTGCACCTATCCCCATGGCTGCAACTGGGACATCTCCTCCCATGTAGATAAAGCCTGAATGTGTATCGTCCTTTCCTGCCCCTTCCCTTATCAGCCTCTGAGCACCAGCCACTATGCAGCTTCCTAGGCTATTGTCCTGAGTGACTGTTGTCCTGCCAGGAAGCCCCTGCTGAGCAGTGAATCTCCATCCTTGCCCCCCTACAGTATGTATTGCAAACTTCCCTTTGAACTCCATCAGCTGCTGATCTGCCCTTTGCTCCCAGTTTGCAATCCTCCCCCCACTCCCCCTTACCCAGTTATAACCACTCATGCTTTTTTGGGGTATTCCAGGAGAGATCTTAGGCAGGTTTTTCTGCCTGCATCTGAAAATCGAGGGGCCTGTTTGAGATGTGTGCCCTGGCCAGGTTCCTGGTTTGTGTACATTTGCTGCTAGGCAGAGTATTTTTTCCCCTCTCTTCCTGTTGGGTGGTGATACCCAGCTGCTGTGCTCCACCCCAGAAGAAGCTGCATTTCAGGCCAAAGTGAGAGGTGAACCATGAGCTCCTTATCCGTCTCCAAGAGCTTTGCAAACTCTGCTATCTGAAGGCTGAGATTGCTAGTGCTTGTGCAGGTGCGCGCCATCTGAGCTGCTCTTAGGCCTGGCTCTCTCTCATTGTTTGACGACACCTCCACTCGTAAAATGTAACTTGGTCAATGAGTGACTGCTGGGGGTGGGGGAGCAGCCAGACCAGCGGATGCCAGTTCGGCTCTGTTCTGTTTGCAGGGACTGCAGACTGGACTGGGTGCAGAGACTGGAAGCTGCTGTTTCAGTCCAGGTCTGGGTCTAAACTCCCCCAAGAGAGGGTTGGGTTATGTGTGAGGGTGTTTGTTTTAAGCCCCCTTTTCAAGGCTTGAACCCCTGGGAGGGTAAGATCAGCTGTGCTTTTTGTCAGGCCCCAGCACCTTTGGCTTGCCAGTTCACAGCCCTGGCATCTCTGGACTTGCTGCATCAGTTATGCAAGTAAAACAAAATAGCTTGAGCCCCGGCACCTCTCTCAGTGAGAGATGCAGCCCTGAACAAGAGAAGATCCTACTATAAACATTAGTAAGTAGCAGGGCTGCTCAGATATGGGGGCAAGTGGGGTAATTTGCCCCAGGCCCTGGGCCCTGCAGGGGCCCCCCACGAGAATACAGCATTCTATAGTATTGCAACTTTTTTTTAATGGAAGGGGCCCCGAACTTGCTTTGCCCCAGGCCCCTGAATCCTCTGGGCAGCCCTGCTAAGTAAACAAACCAGACAGGGTTGGATGTCTTCCTGGAGGCTTCATCACCTGACACAAACTTATAAAGCTTAATCCTGAATTCCTAGAGATTCCAGGGCGGGTTGGCAACCCCGAGCTCACCCCTCGTGGCCCCGCTCCCCTTGTAAAGCCCAGCTCGGAGTCTGTTTGCCCAGGGCAGAGGTCAGGGACCAGGCTCCTCCCTCGCTCTCACAAAGATCAACTCAAGCGAGACAGTTTCGGTAGCTTCCCCCACCCCACGGCCCCTGATGGGGGATTCCCTCCCCAGCGGCTCCCCTGCCCCACTCACCCCTCCCCGCGTGGGAGGCTCAGCCTCTCTGGGGCCGCTCGGAGGTGGGTGGGCGCTGCCCCAGCCAGGCTCCGGAGAGGAGGAGACTGATTTAAATAAGCGAGCAGCGCTTCGAGCTCCGCGGCTCTTTGACTTCCTGCGCCGGAGCCTGGCTGAGTTCGCCGCTGCTAGCGCCGCCCGTCTGAACGCTCCGCTCCGGGGGCCAGTCCCCCGCGGATCCGGATCTGGGGCGCCGGACTATGTCTCGGATCGAATCTCTGGCCAGGACCAGGATTGACCGGACAAAGGACATCGCGTGGAAGGTCGGTGCCCCCCCCCCACTGGGGGGAAAAAGCAGCTCTGCAATATTTGGGGCGCGGGGGGTTTCTGGGAGGGACCATGGGGGGATCGGGTCTGGGAGAGAGGGGGCAGCTGTCTGGGCGGGGGGTCGGGTCTGGGAGAGAGGGGACAGCAGTTTGGGACGCAGGGTGGGGGGAATCTGGGAGGGGACGGGTCAGCAGTTTGGGGCGCAGGGTGGGGGGGATCTGGGGGGAAGGAAGTAGCTGTTCCCCTTTTAAGTCTAACTGCGCCCGATCTGAAAGTTGAATCCTTTATTTTAAGTTTTCCACCCGAAGCTTGGGGGGCTGAGGAGAAATGGGCTATCTCCCCCCCCCCCGCCCGGGTTTCTGATCAATCTCTCCAGAATCGCTCCAAAGACCCACTTCACGCACGCACCCAGATTGCATTCTGACTCCTGCCTTCAGCTCCGGAAGGGGTGGGGGTGATGGAGAGACACCCCCCCATGCTGGGGTGACTAGCAGCCCGCCGGGGTCTCTCGGCCATTAGGGGAGCGGGGGAATCCCAAGTCCTGGGCAAGGAGAGAACTTTACTGGCGTGTGGAGAGAGACTCTGTCTGTCTCTGCTCTTTATGGCTTAGCCGCTGTCTGGTCTGAGCTCTCCCTTCCCTCGTGGAGGGCGGGGGGGGGGCAGTAATCTGTATCTGGAGGGCCCCTGTAGCTGGTTCCTATTAAGCAGGCATCTGCAAAACCACTTAGGCTGGGAGATGGTGCCTGCAAAGGGGCTGGGCAACCCCGAGGACGGAGCGGTTTTAATTTACCAAGTGTGTGTGGAGGGGGGGCCAGATCCATCAGCCGGGATCTGGATTCGGGGGAGGGGGTCCCGTTTGGACCTTTGCGCTTCGGGCTCGGGTGCCTGTTCCGAGCTGGGGGCGGGGAGGGAGGCCCATTTGAAAATCCCACCTTCATGGCCAGTGGTGATTTTGTGTATTTGAATCCCCCCCCCCCCCCCGTCTACAATGTTCTACCGGTTCTTTTTGTCAAGAGGAATCTGGAGATTGAACTCTGGATCCTGCACCCGCCCCATTGTATAGGGGAGAGCCCTGGGAAGCAGCGTAACTGTGTGATGCAGTTGAGAGAGGGGATTTTTATAGCCCCTTTTCCACCCACGCACCACTGCTTTCTTGTTGCTTCCCCCCTCCCACCTGTTTTTATACCCCAGGGGTGACACTGGAGCTGCTGCCACGTGGGGCTATTTATCAGCTCCGGCCAGGCACAATGAGGTGGTTTCCGTAGCCACCCAGCATGGTGGTTAAAATAGCGCTGAGCTTAAAATGCTGCTATTGTCCAGCCTTCCAGGGCCCCCTTTGCCAGCAGGCCTGGGGGCTGCACAGGATGAAATCCAATCAATCTAGGAGTCCTCTCTCCACCAGTAAAATAGGGGATCATTGCAAACACGGGGCATAGAGAAAGGAAAAGAGCCGGCGCATGTGATTTCATAATAAGCTTTATCCTTCTAGGGTGTCTCCAAACCAGAGATGGGTTCAGGTCTTGATCCAGATTCCAGGCATCCTCATGCTTTTGAGTCTGATCCTCTTTGTACCAGGGTCTCTTTACACCGATCTGGCAGATAAATTACACCACACCGAGGCCTCTATCAGTTCCTTTACACTTCCAGCCAAAGGGACCTTGGTGTAAAGGAAGATCAGACCTCTGATCTATTATTACAGTAGCATCCACAGGCTCCAGATCAGGCCCCCATCGTGACTGGTGCTGTACGTACACCTAGTGAGACCTCTGTCCCTGCCAAATAGACAAAGGGTAGTTGAAAGGAAGGATGATTCCTCCCTCCTTTTGCAGGTGGGGGAAACTGAGGCACAGAGATGCCGCGCCTCTACCAAGGCAGCACAGAGTCAGTAAGCCCATCTCGGGAGATGCTTGGAACCAGGGTTTGGGTTCTGGGTGCATCTCTATACTAAGCTTCAAGAGCAGTGGCAGATGGGGGGGGGAGAAGTTGGAGGGGGTGTCTACCTGAGAACTGGCACTGGGAGGAGGTCTCCCTGCTAATCCCCAGATGCTACAGTGCTAAGGAGGCTGAGAAGGGAACTGTAGCTCAATTGGGGGTGGCGCGTCCCTTCCCTTGCCAGCTCATGAGGCAATAGCTGGCCTGATGAAATGAGACCTTGGTATCTCGAAACCCAGAGCAGCCGTGTTTTTGTTGGCTGCTGGGAAGCTTTGAGGCCCCAGCTGGTGCCATGAGAACAGGCAGGGGGGAAACGCTGCACCCGGCAGACTGGCAGGATGCTTGTCTCTCGGAGGGGCAGATTGGTGCCTGCCCTTGGCACGAGTAGCTGACTGCTCTGCCAGCAGCATTGATTGGCAGGCCCAGGTGGGTGCTGTGCTGACACTGAAGGAGGGTGGAGTTGTGGTTAAGACATCGGTATCTGGAATCCTGGGTTCTATTCCTGGCTCTAGGAAGGGAATGTATCTTAGCAGTGAGAACAGGGGACTGGGTGCCGGAGACACCTGGGTTCTCTTCCTGGTTCCAGCGTGATTAGAACCGAGGAGTGGGAGTCAGGACGACTAGGTTCTAGTCTCAGTTCAGCCACTGCCTCACTGTGTCCTCTTGGGTGTCCAGCATCCTTTATGCCTCAGTTTCTCTGTCTGTAGAATGTGTTACCAGGATTCAGGCTTAACTATCTACTGGTGTTGCTCTGTGTCCCCCTCCGGTGGCTGGTCTGCACGAGGGCTGAGAACCTACAACTGCTACCCTCAAATGGCATTGCTAGGAGAGCATTCACTGGGTTCCTTTTAGCGCTGAAGTTCCCAGGTTCAATCCTGCCTTGTGGTCAGAGTTCTTAGATGTGCAGAGGAGGATTTTTGTTGCTCCCCAGCTCCTGATGGGATGTTCAAATTTAGCAGCCCTGGGTGCATGTTGGGAGGAAAATGCTGGGGCGGGGCTTTCTCAGGGCCTGGTAGGGGCGGGCTGGTCATGAGCGGCTGCGTATTGGGATGCGGGGGGAAGTGGTGGCTTGCATGTCGGATGATTTCATCAGCACCCTGCTTGCCACACCCCAGCTGGGCTTGGGATCTAAATGCATTTCCTCTCCTATGAGGCTGGATTGGGGGCAGAACTGCAGTGGGTATGACTGATCACTTGGAGAGTTGCCACCTTCCCCTCCTGGCTCCCGCTCCCTGCTTGCAGGCTGCTGCCACCAGCTGTCACCGTCTTTAAAATAGTCACCCTCACTCAAAGCCTTGGGGAACTAGCTTGCAAGGGGTGGTTGTGGCCCGTGCCTGGGATCTCCCCATGCATCTCTGCCAACTCCCCTCAATCTGCCCTGCCAAGCACACACACACGCACCCTCTTCTGCTAGCCAGAGCCCTAGGTTTTTTCGTTGAGCGGGGCCTGCCACGAATAGGCAGAGAGGGGGATGAAGATCGCCACACCGGGCATCTCCTGGGAGATCTGGCTTCCTAGCAGACATGCTGGGCGCCAGAGGCTGCTGAGGTTGCTCCCAGAAGTCCCTGAAAATGACCTTGGATGAATGAATTTGCTGAGATTTTGAAGAGTAGGGGTCTGGTCCTGAATCCAGGGTGGTGGAAGCCTTGAATGTGGGGTCATGACCCTTTTGGGAATGGGCCATGGGGGAGCCATTCAGGGGTAGGGGGACGGGACCGTTTCTAACTCATCTTCTGCATGGGTGGAACCAATACTTTCAGGATCTGGACCTTGTGGGAAAGTCCCTCTCTGCAGCTCTGGGCCCATCTCTGCTTAAGATGGAGGCTTCCTTAGCACCGGAGATTCCAGATCTGGGGGCAGTTGGTTGGGGCAAACCCCTAGTGCCTGTCTCTTTGGACTCCCCACTGGGACTTTGCTTCTCGTGTGTGTGTGTGGCCAGGGGGGTGGGGGGGGAGATTAAACTGGTGTCTGAAACCCAAGACTAAGTCAGAGAGGGCTGGGGTTGGTGTGGAGTGACTGTGGGAGAAACTGGGCATAATAGACAGCGAGAGTTAGAAACAGCTTTGACTCAGAAGTGGATGGAGTGTGGGAGGTGGACCAGTGTTAGCATCTCCCGTGATTTTGGTATTTGGTGTGTTTCCTTAAATCCCCAGCTCCTGGAATCATGTGAAATATATCTGAACCTCTGCTTTCATCTAAAATCCCCCCCATGAGTTTCTGTGTCTCATGGTTGCAGAGAAAAACTTGAACACTTGACACCCTTCTCTCTTCTCATCCCCCCTGCCCTATTCTCAAACTCTAGAGGGCAACTAAAAGCATCCCTGCCTTATCACTGCTTTTTAAATCTCCTAGTTTTCAAATCCAATCTCACGATTTTGCGGCGAGGGTAGGGCCCTGACTTGTGACTGTTGAAGGTGGGAGGCAGGCGATGCTAGCTCAGCCTTGTTTACTCCATACCGGGCCTCTTGTGTCTACCGGCACCGTTGTGCATCTGGCATAAAGGGGCTGTTGTGAGCTAGGATCTTGCTGGAAAGGTGAAGTCATGGGGGCTGAATGGGGAACCTATGATTCTGAGGCTAGCGCCTCTGCTTTCATCTCCTGCCTGAAAGGAGCCAGTTGTGCTCCTGGTCAAACTCTGCCTTGGCAGGATCTCCCGCCCCTGAAACTCTGCCGGCCTCTCCCTGCGTGTTTGGGTTTGAGGGCATCTTTTGTTGCAAAGTTAAGGGGAGGAAGGAACTGGGCATTTGAAAGATTGCTTTGTTCCCAGCCTGCGGGGAGTGGAACTGTGCTGTTGTGTTACAGGCATGTCTGGGGAAGGTGATAAGGAGCAAAAATATCCTCTTGAGAAGGGGTGAAATAATCTAAATTGGGGGGACTTGTTATCCATTTGTATTATTTCAGTGGCCAACTGAGACCGGAGTTCTGATGCGCTAGGCACTGGAACCATGCGCCGTATTACTGACCCAAAATATTTCAAGCTCCCCAAAGTTGCGAGACTTGGTTTAAAAATCAAAAGGTTTTTTTTTTTTTTAAAGGGGGTCTGTGTGTCTTGATTTGCCTTCAGGTTTGGGAGACAGTGTTTTCAAGTTTTCTTTGCGGTCTAGAAACTTTTTTCACTTTTTTTAAACAAATGCTGAGATTCTTGCATCATCATCTGACTCCAGGAGTTGGGGCTTTAAGGAAAAAATGTTACTGTCAATTGCAAGACTCCCAATAAAGTCTTGGGAATCAGCAGCACTGCCTCTAATGTTAATCAGCTTCAGCTGTAACTTACAAATTGCAGTTTGGTCCCATTGCTAGAGACAGGATCTTAAAAACCCACCTGCCTGCAGGAATCACTGGGGTGGGTTCTCTGGCTTGTGCAATGCACTGGTCAGGCAAGACAATGTCATGTGATTTTTAGGGGGGCTTTATTTCTGAGCCTCTTGCTTGAGACACCCAAAATTTGGCACACTAACCCTACACTGAATCCCCATGAGATACAGCAATTTGCAAGACAAACCGAGGTGGCATGTGGATTTTAAGACATTTTAAAAAACTCTCTGCTGACCATTAAGCAACTCTCAATCTTCCCAGCAGAGCTGCGACTCTGTATACTGGTCATACCCTTCTGGCATTAAAATCCATGAATAAACAACCCTGAAATGGCGAGGAACATTGAGATCTGTCAGCACCGTCTCGCATCCCGTCTGTTCTCATTATGCTCCCGTTGGCTTACCGGCCAGTCAAGTTGTGCAGAGACACCACCTGTCCCTACTTCTGGAACAATGGCCTCCTTTGAAACTGCTGGGGCTGGTTCTTGTTGCAGATAAAGGCTGAGGGATCTTTCCCTGAGCTGCAAGCGACTCCTCCTTTGGGATTTGGAGGTTCATTTATTTCCAGCTTTTTTGATCCTCTTTGTCTCTTCCTGTTAACTCCTTAGAAGCTGGAGGTTAAAGTTCTGAGGTGGTGGATTTTCCCCTGCTCCATGCCGGGTTGCTGTTGGAGGGGATTACCTGTAGGGGCATAGGGGAGAGGGGAGCTTGGCTGTGACAACTGATGGGTTAAAGAGTGAAACATGGTGAAGATTTTTCCAAAGGGGACTAGTGACTTTTTTTGGTGGGAGAGAGACAGGACTAGTTTGAAACCCCTTAGTCCTGGTCTATACACAGACTGCACTGCTTAAACTGTGCTGGTTTACGTCAACCTGTGTTGGTTTAAAAAAACAAATCACATTATAGCTAGGAGCGCAACTTTCAATGGCAGACCCGGCCTGATTTCAGAAGGTGTTTGACTGGCGCCTTTCTGAAAATCAGGACTAGAGCAGGTCAAAGTTTCCATCCAACTTTTTTTTTCAATAGATTAAAAAAAAATGTTTTTTTAGTCAAAACAGAAATGTGAGTTGCCCCCCTCCACCCACCCTGTGAAAACCTGAAGCTGTTGAAAGGACAGTCAGATCCATGGCCCTGATGACCTGGATTCTACTCTTGTCATGCAGGGAGTCAGCGGCACATTGGATGTGTCGCGTTGGAGCCGCAGTCTTGACCGTGGGGACCTGCTTGCTATGGGGACAACCAGCTGAATAATTTGCTGCTGTTGACGGTTTATATTACAGCAGCAGCAGGAAGCCCCAGCTGAGATCTGGGCCCATTGCGTTAGGTGCTGTACAGGCACCGGGCAAGAGACAGCCCCTGCCCCAAAGAACAATCTAAAAAACTAAGGGTGGGAGGAGAACTGGGGGCTCAATGACTTGCCCAGAGTTACCCAGTGGGAGTAGAACCCAGGTGTCCTGAGCCCCAATCCAGAGCCCTAGACTACACTGTCTCCCCTAGCTGGGCTGAATAGATAGGCCCTCATTCAGCCCATAGCTGGGTGCAGGAAGGAGAGAAGACACCCGTGCCCCTTATGTTGCTCTGTGCATGAGCCATGCTTCGTCCGGATGACTGTGCCCTGGAATGGCTTCCTGGGGGCAGGATGACACAGGCGTGAGCTGTGGAAATGTACCAGCATTCTCGGAGTCGCCCGCATCCTGACACCTCATGGGCAAGAGAAAACCCGTCTGCTCCCCCGCCAGGGTATTGCCAGACTGAGGAGGCGAAGTGGGTTGACTGTCTTGCTGCCTCCTACCTGTCTCACACCTCCCCCTTCCCTGAGCAGGATTAGGCAGGTAGCTCTATTCAAGTTAACAGCCGCCTGTTGATGTCTGATCAGGGAACCTAGCAACTAGTCACCTGTTTGAACTCTCAACCTTGGGTTTAGCAAGCCGAGCCACTGCAGGGCATTTCCTCAAGAGTGGGAAACGGAACCCCAGTGTCCTGCCTCCCATCTCCTGTTCTAGCCAGGGCCGGCTCCAGCATTTTTGCCGTCCCAGGTCTGAGAGACCTGGTGCCAAAGAGCCGGCCATGCCGCCCCTTTCCGTTGGCCGCCCCAAGCACCTGCTTGCTGCGCTTTTGCCTGGAGCCGGGCCTGGTTCTACCCACTCCATGGAAGGTGAGCCCGGATGTCGGCGCTCCTCACCCATTGTGGTTGCCTCTCTGCCTCCCCAGTATGCATCTCCCCAGCTCCGACTGCCTCTGGCTGTTGTATTCTACATTGTATCAGAGCAGTTGGAACCTGGGGAATTCGTTTCTCCGAGTTGGGCTCTGGGCACTACTGTAATCTGGTGATGCTGATCCGTCCAGTTGGGCTTGTCTGCCAGCCAGACCTGCAGCCTCAGCTGCACTTCACCCAGCCAATTTCAGCACGAGCAACTCTGCTTCCCATTTGAGGAGAGGGAAACTGAGGCACCAGGGGCTGGCTGCTAACGTGGGGTTGGCTGGCTTTCCGGGAGGCCGAACACCCACCGTGCCCATCGAGGTCAGAGTCGGGGATAGAAAAGAGGCTTCCCTTCTCAGCGTGGTGGCTCTCTCCTCCTGAAGTGGCTGCTTCTAGAAACGTCTGCCCAGGCTGGTGGATCCCACAATGGCTGAGTGGTGACAGCGCAGCCTGGGCTATTGTTCAGAGAGACAAACAGCTGCAGAGACTCTCGTCAGTCGTCGTCCTTCCTCTCCACCTCCCTTAGTGTTTGTTCCACTCCGCTGTTCTTGCCTCTCACCCTTAGGTCTCTGATCTGTACCTGCCCACAGCTCTCAGACCCTCTAATACTAATGATCTCTGCTCCTATTACATCTTTCATCCAGGGCTCTGAGACAGATGAATTAACCATCACAGTGCTGGTGTGTGTGTGAGTCCCCCATTGTATAAGCAGGTAAACTGAGGTACAGAGATGAATGCTTGCACTGGAGGTGTGTGTGGAGTCCTGATCTCTGCCCCCCCCCGCCCCATTACAAAATCATACTCTTCTCTCAGCAATGGGGATAGATCCCAGTAGTCCTGACTTCCTTTGTAAGGTTCAGGGTGGGGGGCAAGCTTTCTGGGCATCTTAGTTAGTGGTAGAGTTGTCAGGCAGTTTTGTCTAGTAGTTGGAGCAGAGTTAGGAGTGAAGCATATGGAGTAGTGGCTAGAGCAGGGGCCTGGGAGTCAGGATTCTTAGGTTTTATTCCCAGTACTAGGAGTGAAGCATATGGTGTAGTGGCTAGAGCAGGCACTTGAGAGTCAGTATCTCTGGGCTATATTCCAAGCTCTCCTGGCCTTGTAGGCACTTGTGCTTGTGAGCCTACCGTGAACAATCCTGTATGACAGAACCTTGCTTTAACCGCCTGACCTCAAACCCAGCCAAAGTGCCCCGCTTACAAGTTTCATTACAAACCCAGGCGCTCAGGTCGCCTGGGCTGAATCATTTTGAGTCTTCTGGGGGAGCTGAGTATAAACTTTACAGTGTTAACCCCAAACCAGAGCAAAAAACCCTCTGACTGGGTGAGTGTTTCTTTATTTAGCTCAGTTACGAATGCTGCGATCAGTTCAGCGCCTGAATTTGGGAGCAGTGAGAAAGTGAGTGGAAAATCTCTGATCACCAGTGCACCAGAGTCTCCTGCCTGTCCTGGCTGGCTCCTTTCCCTGTAGCACTGGTGGAACCCAGAAGCGTGAAATAGCTATAAAGCTCTGCTAGCTGTGGGGAGAGAGCTGACAGAGAGGGCCCGGCAGTCAGCTGCCTGTGGATTGTATGTGGCAGGGAAGGATCTATCCATCCCAGGGTTGGAGGCTTCGCAGGCAGCTGCTGGCTTTGATTCCATAGATGTCTGTCGGCAGAACTCCTACATAGTTTAACCGTGCATGCGGGGCCTGGAGGAGAGCACATGACATGAGGAAGAAGACTGTTTTGGAAGATGGGGGGACCAGATCCTGTTGCTTTCTCCCCAGCGCTCTCACTGTGTGGCAGGTGCTCTGATACCATGAGGCTGGAATGGAAGAGCAACAGGGGTAGAGGGAAGGATTGCCGAGGAGGGGGATTCGAATGAGCAGCTTTGGGGCGTGAAGCCAGGAGTTCAAGCGGCAGGGAAGCCTCCCACGGAGGCCGGCCCCTCCTGGCAAGCCTGGCCAGGGGTTCGGCTTCGCACACATTCAGCCCTGCATAATCTGATCTTCTCCCCTCTCAGAGGAAGAAGTGTCTAGTGATGCCTGGGTTCTCTTTCCAGACGTGAGCAAGTTGCCTCCCCCACCACTGACTCTGTTTTCCTGTCCGTAAAACAGAGATGACGCTGGACTTGTGGGGCGAGTTGGTGTAGGATGCCGTGACAGGGTGAGCTGTTAGCAGCAGGGACTATGCTCTTAATACGTCATACTGCGGCTCCCAACCTGGCTGGGTTGCAGTTGCTACTGTGATATAAATAATAAAATCCCTCGAGAGGAGTAAAAACTTTATTTGCCTTTTAGGGATTTCACTCACTCCTTGTGCTTATTCCTCCTTTAATGTTCTAGCCACCCCCACTTTACCAGACTGATGTTACAGCCAGTCTGTGCCATCAAGAGGTGGGAATAAGCAGCGTTCTGGACTGATAGATAAATTGTCTCCACTGCTGAAGTGCAGCTGCTTCTGGGGAGGAGCAGGCAGTGGTTTAAAATCCATATGGCAATGCTCTTCAGGGATTGCTTCACCTGCCGCTGAAATACAATTGCTTCTGGGGTGGAACATGGCAGCTGCTTAACAGCTGCACAGCAACCTAAGAGGGAGTGAAGTGCCCCCACATAACCCTGGTTTTGTGGGGTCCTGAATGATCACTTACAGTTGGACCCTTGAAGTTTGTGTCTCAAGTAAGTCTAGAAGATGTGGGGTTTCGAGGACGCAGCATGGCCTAGTGGATGGAGCACAGGGCAGGGACTCAGAAGATCTCGGTTCTGTTCCCTGCCCTGCCACTAACCTGCAGGGTGAACTTGGGCAAGTCATGCTCCCGCTCTATGCCTCAGTTTCTCCCTCTGTAAAATGGCGATAATGACACTGATCTCCTTTGCAGATGTGCTGAGGAGAAGTATCAGAGCGTGGGATTATTATTTTAGAGAACTGGGCCTCTCTCAAATAGGCAAGAGGAGGATCTTTTTTTCTGTCTGGAACAAAAACCACTGGCTGCTGGGAAAGCACTGCAGGCCCCTTACTCACTGCTAAGCAGTGACTGTACATCCTGGATGACTGGAGCATGGAGAACTGATTCTGCAATCAGACTGGTGCATCCATGAGGTGACTTGGTCTGAGCTGATGGTTATGGTTGGTTCAATGATAGACGCTTCTGACACTGGCAGAGACCTGGCAAACTCTTTCCCACTGAGCAGCCAAAGGGGGTTCTATCCCTGGTGCTCAGAGGGGAGAGTGAGGATATTTCACAAAAATACTTTTTTGGGGAAGGATTCCCCCCCACCCCCGTACAACTGTTTTTTGTTTTGTTTTTGTTTTTAATTAAACTTTTTCTGTGGGGTGGGGGGTGGAGAGTGGAACCACTTTTTAATAATAAAAGCAACCTTCCCTCACCTCTTTCCAGTTTAAAAAAAAAAGAAAAGAAAAGTGTGTTTTAAATTCCCCGCCCGCGCAACTAAAAATATCAAAGAAATGGATGCTTTTGTGGAACTTTGAGATTGTCTTCCAGTTTCCATTTTTGTTTAAATTCTTTTTCAGTGAAGAAAAAGGAAAAACCCTGCTGATTTAGACCAGCACTAAACCCTTTTTTGAATCAAGATAACAACTTGGGGGCCTGATTATTTTTTGGAGGGGGAGGGTTGTTTACCACTCCCTAGTGAGGATGCTGGTATAAAGGGGCTATAAATCTGTGCAGGCCAGGCCAGTCCCTTGTCTGGATTCATATGGGCAACCCCGTCTATTAATCTGAAGTCTTGACGGCTCCCATCACCTCTGTATCAGATACCTCGCAATCTTTAAAGGGTTTATCCTCCTCGCACACCTGTAGTGTAGGGAAGTGCTGTTAGCGTCTGCCAGATAGGTCAGTATCATCTGCCTCATCTCCCAGATGCATGCATGAGCTGTTTGTGAAGTGCTTTGAGATCCTTTTGATGGAAGGGGCAAGAGAACTTAAGAACAAGATAACGTCCCCCGTGCGTGCCCTGTGGCTGAGGATTTCTGGGGCTACTGCAGAGACCTTTATGTTTTCTGAGGATGGTGTCTTTCAGGGAAGCAGGTTTTTCGTTCTTTGAAATCCTGAGAGCTCTGAAGCTGGGCAGAGATTCTGGTCTCCTGCACACCGTGGAATTTCTCTTATCAGTGGCTTTTAATAATGGATTGAGTTTGCCGAGCAAGGCGTGGAAATCCCTGCTTTCCAGGTGTGGCGTGGAAGAGTTTGTTTTATGTACGAGGTTCGTATCTGGCTTCCCAGCCCTGTCTCTGCTCCCAAGGGTGAGAGCGGCCTTTCTCGTCATCCTGCCTGCCTAGATTCTCCATGAGGGGGAAGGGAGCTGCATTCTGATCTGTTACACCATTGTGAATTTCTTGTCAATCCGTTGGGCCTGATTCTTAGTCACACTCCAGGCTGCTCTGGCAGCATGAAGGGGCCTTGAAGCTGATGGAAAGAGCCCCATGAGAATTCTTCCTGCCTAGTGTAGAGCTGGTGTAAGGGTTTTGCCCCAGCGGGTGATGGGGTGTGTGTGTGTGGCCAGAGTGCGCTGTGCTGTAGGTATTCTCTGCTTCCCAGGGTCCATGAGGCACCAGAGCATAAACTAGGGCAGCGCAGGGGTTGCTGTAATTTAGGCTGGGGCAGGGTCCTGCATCACTGTGGAATATGGAATACATTGGGTTAATGCCCCTGCTGCTCCAAGCACAGGAACAGAGCAACTGAGGCCAGCGATCTGTGGGGGTAACTCCCTGGCTCCGTGAGGATAAATTACCCCCAATTTGTGTCTGGGGGTGGGGGTGGTTTCGCTTGAGGGGATTATGCACCAGGATGGACTGCTGTTTCTGTTCCCCATTCAGTGATGGTTGTGGGGCAAAGAGGCTCCTCTGTGAGGAGTGGGTGAGTTCCCTTCCCCCTGGGCCCTGCCTCCCACTCCCATGTACAGCCAACCGAGCGATTGCTGCCTGGTACGGTCCATCCCCCACTCCAAGAACTGTCTCCACAGCCTCTTCCCCACCTCTCAGCTAAATCCCCTGCTGTGTTCTCTCTCTCTTGCCTCCCCCCTGCCCCCGCCTGATACATCTTGGGGGTGTGTGACTTTAACCAGATGTTGCATCGCTATGCAGGACCACATGTCCTGTGCGGGGCAGGGGAGGGGATCTTCCTCTTCCCTGCACTCACTCACTCATGCCCGTCACCCCAATCGGGGTATGGGGTGACGGGCATGAGTGAGTGAGAGCTGTTTTAACCCCCCACCCACCCCAGTAGCATTCCTGCCCTCTTAGCACAGCTGCCCACCTTGGCCCCGGTGTCAAGGGCCTGGACCTGCTTGTTTGTACCCAATGGAAATCTCTGAAGGGGTGCATTGTGTGTTGCGGGGGAGGGGAGTATAGGCAAGCGACTGGGTTTAGGAGTTGAAGATGGATAGGTAGTGGGTGGGGATTGAGTCAGCCCCCCTGCAGGGACAAGATCTAGTCCATTTTCCCCTCTGCACGGCAGCCAAAACTCCTGGGCTACCTGCCCCTTCTCTCTTCCCATCACCGGGGTTATCAGTTCTGAGGTCGAGTAAACAGGTGTGATTCCTCTGTGCCATCTCAGCTGCTCTTCATAACATCGGTGAGTCTGACAGTCGCTCTGTCTGAATGGTGGTTGGAAGAAGGGAGGAGAACAGGGTTTATGACCCTCGTCCTGTCTGATAATCTAAGTCGTCCTCTTCATTTCCCATCCCCCGCCCCCCCAGGGACTAACCTGGCTAGGAGAAGGAAAGGCCATCTGTTTATTGGAGGAGAGCTGTCAGAAAAATGTCTCATTTCCAGCAACCGTGACCCCTCCATTGCCGAGCTTATCAAATCAGTGTCTTGGGGTACACAAAGCAGAACTGAATCCGGCAACGGGAGGGAACTGAATGGCTGTATCTGTGGCTTGTATTACAGAAAAGCAGCTGTATACACATTGTGTGTGTGTGGGGGGGGGGGAGTTTCTGTGTACAGTGAAAATGGGGCTTGTGGGCTCCCAGGGTCTGATTCCTCTTCCTCCCCCTCCTCTTTCTCCTCTCCACCCCCAATTCTGGCTTTATAATCTCCTTTAAATGGGGAAGCCTTTTAGGATTAAACCCAGTGGGTCAGACTTCACCGCTCTGCGTACAAGTGCATATGCAATTCGTTTGCTCTAGGATGTTGGGTATCCGGTGAACCCACTGGTCTGTCTTACTCCAGTACCCAATGCCTTGGAGGAAGGCAGCACATCCTTACCATGATCTTAATTTTGCATGGGAGTTGAGGAAGGAATTCCTTCCTGACCCCTGCAGCAGAAAGGCAGTGCCCTGAAGGGTGAGAGCTTGATGCTCCATATTGTCAGCGGCAGAGATGAGTAGAAACTTCATCTGCTGGTTCCTTTGGGGCGCATTCCCCCCAAATTCTCGGGAAGCCTGAGCAACAGAGGGGGTGAGATTTTGAATTGTTAGAGCCAAGTCACCCACCAACCTTCTGTTCCTGCCGGTGGGCTGTGGCTGGGGGATTGAAAGCAACAAGGCATCTGCTCTCTGATCTTGTTAATTTCACTCTGAAATTGTCAGATTTTAAGCTCTTCTCTCTGCTGGTTGCTATCTTGCCAGAACAGAGATAACCAAGGGTGCTAAGCGCTGCTGCAGCTTTTATTAACCCGCTGGGGAGCCTGGGTGAGTTGGCTGCCTATCTGCTGAGGGGGAAGCGGGGGAGCCACATCCTTAGCTGATGTAAATAAGTGTCACTCCGGTTTACATGACCAGAGGATCTGGCCTGCTATTTTCAAGACTGTTGCATTGCTGCACCATGGTGGATTTGAAGGTTTGGAGACAGGCTGTGGGGCTGCAGTGAATTATGAGGGGATGGAGACCCTTTCCAAACAATGATCCTACTGGAAGTTTAGAATTGTGGTGGGCTGGTCACCGCTTTGATGCTATCCCTACTCTGTATTAAACTGCAGTCACCAGGCTCTGCTGGGTGTTTGGCTGTTTGGTGCAAAATACCCTTTGCTGAGCCGTGTTACTTTGGACAACCCCACCGCTTAGATCAGAGGTGAATGCTGATGCTTGAAGAGCTTAGGAAAAGGAGAGGTCGGTGATCCGGATAAAGTGACTGCTTGGGATTCTGTCCTCCTGTGGGTTCTGCGCGGAGTCTGATTGGTCGCCCAGCTTTCTGAGAAGTGTCTCTTCAAGTGCTTTGAGATCCTTGAGTGAAAGGCAAATATCTCACTCCTCTTCTGCAGAGAGCTGCTGGTGTGTGGGGCGTGTTATGGACACACGGGAGAAGTTCCCTGCTTATTTGGGAATCTAAATTAGACAGGGTTTAGTGACCAGCCTTGTAGTAGGCAGCGAAGTCTAGTGATTGGGCACTGGGTTCGGAGTTAGGAGACCTGGGTTCTATTCCCAGCTCTCCCACAGACCTGATGGGCAGCCTTGGCCAAGTCACCTTGCCTTTCTGTGCCTCAGTTTCCCCTCCTGCTCCTTCTGTATTGTCTCTTTAAACTCTCAACCCTTTGGATTGTCTCTTTCCATGAGTCTGTACAGCACCTAGCACCATGGGTCCCGCCTCTCACTGGAGGCGCTAGGTGCTTCTGTAATATAAATAATTTGCAGCTATGGGTGTGCAGGGCAGACACGGTCTGTTGTCTCTCACCGAGACACGTGATGCGAAGCTGACTTGAAGTCAGAAATAGCTAGGACTAGGATTACTCAGAACTTTGCAACAGGAAGTGACCAGCTGACTTCCTCTTTCTGAAAGGAGGGTGCCATGACAACCTGTCCCCAGTCCAGCGCCAGGGGCTAGATCCTTAACCCTGTGGCGTCTTCCAATCTTTGTAGGGTTTGTGTTCTTCAAACCTCTAGGCCACACATGTGAAGGCTGGGAGGAGGGGGGGTTTGCGGCAAGGGTGGAGACACCTGGTTTGGTTCAAATAAAATAAAGCATCACCTGGATTAGGGCGAACTCACTAAATTCATCACCTGTATCAAAATTGAACTCGGGGGTGTAGGAGTGAAAACTTTAAGCCAGCGTTTGAATGCGCAGCAGCGGCAGAGCTGGAAGTCAAGACTCCTGGGTTCTCTTCCTAGCTCTGGAGAGGGAATGTGGGCCAGTGGTTAGAGCAGGGGCCTGGGGTCAGGACTCAGGGATTCTGTGCCCAGCTTGGCCACTGGCCATCTTGGGGACCATGAGTCTCTTTGCCTACAGGCTGTAGTGTCCGTGCATGGTAGAGAAGGCCCAGGTCTCTATTATAATTAGTAAAAGAAGGATTGCGGGGGGGACTTGTGGGACCCAGACAGCCCCTGTGGTTCTTTCTGGCTCCCAGTCTCTGCTGCCCAATGTCATCACATGCAGTCTTTGAAGGTCCTGGCCTGAACACTGCAGTAATGGAGGTTTTCTCGACTAGCTGTGAGGCATAAGCGTCGGATTTGAAACGCCGCCTGTTTGAATCTCCGTGGGGTCAGCTCAGCCCTTGGTTGGGCAGATAATGTGACTGTCTGTGGTCTCTTGGCTGAAAGCCCCTGATGCTTTTTCACAGTCCACACTGAGATGTCCATTTACCCTGAGTAATGATTGGCTTCTGTCTTCCACCCCAGAGGTGGCTGCATTTCAGGAGCACCCTGTCTGGGGACCCTGTGGGATATGAAAGGCACCAGATACATCTTTAAAGCATTACTAGGAGACTCACTGCACAGTGTTTAGTTGTTTTTTTTGTGAGGGTCCTTTCTTGCTGAGCATCCAAAGCCAATTCCTCCTGCCCCATTTTACACAGGGTAACTCGGCCCCTCTGATCTACAGGAATAACAGGTGTAGATCTTCCCTTGGTCTGGTCTATCACACCCAGGTCTGTGCCGCTTTATGGCGTGAGGCATCCATGGCAGGGTGGGGGTGTATTTCTTAAGCAGATGCACGGTTGTCATGGTTATCGGAAACAGGGAAGTACAGGAGATTTGAAATAACTGGGTGTCTTCTCCCATTCTCCTCCGTGCACTTTCTCCCTCCTAGGATCTCCGTGCTTTGGATTGCCGTGGATCTGGCTGGCTTTTCTACCCCCTGCCCCTCCCCTGCCTCTTTCACCCCATCCTGGTGTGATTGTCCTGCTGAACGTGACATCAGCTGGGTTCTGGTGACCCAATAACACCCCTTCCCCACATCGATTTTCCCGGAGCATAGGCCAGGTTTAATACCTGGATTCCTTTGGTCGGCACCATGAGCGGGAACGCAAAACGACTGGCTGAGGGAGGGACGGTCAGGAAGGCACAAGCTGGAGGGAGGGCCTCCTGGGTGAGAGGCTTCTAGGATGGTCGTCCCGTTCTCGGGCGGGCGGGGGGTCCCTGTCTGCGGAGCTGCGGCTTTAACTCTCTCTCTCTGTCGGCCAACAGAACAAAGAGAAAGAGAAGATGAAGGAGGCCAAGGAGAAGGACGCCCGCTACACCAACGGGCACCTCTTCACCACCATCACCGTCTCGGGCATGACCATGTGCTTCGCCTGCAACAAGAGCATCACGGCCAAAGAGGCTCTCATCTGCCCTAGTGAGTAGCCGCGCGTCGGCGAGCGACTTGTTCTTCAGTCCGGTTTTCCCCACCCACCCACCTGCGCCTCCTTGTTGAACCACCTTCTCCTCTCACCTACCCATGTTCCTGTCCACATCTTCCAGGTGCCGCTCTACCTCTGCCCTTCTGTCGCCCTGCGTCTCTGTTTCCTTCATCCTTGCCTCCTCCTTCCTACCTCGCGCTCCCCGGGCCTCCCCTGCCTCCCCATATCAAGCCTCACCATCTCCTCTGCTCCACCATCTGCCCCTTTCCTCTCTCTTATCACCTCCTGCCCCCAGCTTCTCTATCTCAGCCCCCCAACTCAGTTGCAACCTCCTGCCCATCCCACTGCATCATGAGCCGCTCCTGGAGCAGGGAAAACACGTTCCACTCCGGAGTGAGAGTAAAACCCTCCTTCCCGCAGCATCAGGTGGCTGGCCCGGTACACCCCTGACTACTAACCATGGAAGGG
Organism: Chelonoidis abingdonii; assembly: GCF_003597395.2. NCBI lineage: Eukaryota > Metazoa > Chordata > Testudines > Testudinidae > Chelonoidis > Chelonoidis abingdonii. Next base: position 48,745,167 of record NC_133779.1, read on the forward strand.
CTTAACTGGGTTGATGGAGAACAAGAGGATCGGTGTTCGAATGAGAGAGGATGCTTCTCTGTTTGCACAACTATATCAGGATGCAGGAGTGTGCTGTCCATAGGGGGCCATAAAGCCCCACGTTGCCTGTAGACATGTTTTGTGACTTGCACAAGACAGTGGTGTTCAATGGGATTCCCGGTGCAGGAAGGGGGAGAGATTTTAGGGCACCGAGGAGACAGACTGTGATGGATATGCTCGGTTGAATTGCATTGCCTTCTTCTATGCACCTTAGTTGTACACACGGTCCTGATCTGGCTCCAGGAGGGTTTGGTGTATTAATTACTCCAGTTCACTGCATTGCCCGGTCAACTGAGTAGGTCGTGTGCTCTCTGTGTCTTGGGGACCTAGCACTGTTCTTTACACCAGAATTGCTCCAGATACGTGAATCGTTGGGGGAAGCTCCCCAGTTCTGCCTTGTTAGTCGATTTTCTTTTTGATCGGCCACATGGGGAAGGTGCAAGATGCAGTATGTGAAAATCTTTGCTCCAGCGGTGAGATTCTTCCGCAGGAGTAAGCCTGGGCGAGGTCAGTTATGGCTGCACTACAGCTGTCTGCCGGCCCAGGTGTGTCTGTCAGGGGGTGATGTCTGATGGACAGAGCTCTGCCGGCGCAAGCACCCAGTGTAGACGCGGTTGTACTAGCGAAGCTGTGCTTTTACCGGTGTAACTTTTCGCTCCTGGGAGGTGGTTTCACTAGATGTACAGCTGCATCCACCCTAAGTACAATACTCCAGTACAGCTATACCAGTAATGCGCTGCTAGTGTAGACATGATTCAGCTGGAGTCGCTGGCATGAAACCGATATACACCAGTGGGAAGGGTGTCTGGCCCATTGACTCCAGTGGAGCTGCCTCGATCTACCCCAGCTGGGGATCTGACTCGAAGTTCAATTGAAGGATCGTGCAATGGCTCGTTCTCCAAATCCTCAAGGACAGGCTAGTGCCTGCGTGTGTGGTCGGGTCAGAGCACCGTGGATGAGCGGGAGGTCCTGTGGCTGGGGGTGGGTTTTGCCTTCCCTGTATTATGGCCGGGTTTAGCTGTTCCTGAAAGGATCATTCCCATAGTTGATGTATGGGATGGCTTATAAATAAAACGTGTGGCTCTGTGCATACAGGGCCTGCCCGGACTCCAGCCAGCAGGCAAATCCCAGCTGTGGCCGGGAGCGAGAATGAAATTCCATCTCCTCGCTGTGTCTCATTAACACAATGCCTTTCGATCTCAGCGTGTGGGGAGAGGGAGCAGAGATTTCAGTCAGAAGCTGCAGTTTCTTCCTCATTGAGTTTAAAACGTCTCAGTGCTCCCAATCCAGCTTCCAGCCAGCACAGGATTGTTCCCTACAGCACACACTCTTTGCCAAGGAAGACTAGCTGGGGACTTGGAAGACCTGGGTTCAATTCCTTGCTCCCTGTGTGACCTTGGGCAAGTCACTTAGCTTCTCTGTGCCTCAGTTTTCCCATCTGTACAATGGGGATAATAGCTCTGCCTTGCCACATAGGGAGAGGATAAATACATTAAATATGGAGAGGTGCTCAGATACTCTGGTGGTGGGAGCCAGATAAATATGTGTTTGTCCAGGCTGGTTGTAAAGACCCTGAGCAATGTAGCTATCACTGCTTCTTCCCTTAGCTTCATCTCTCATGCCTAGTTCCTACCATCCTCGGTGTTTCCAGATCTCTCTAGTCGCTGGATACAATTTTCAAAAGCACCGACTTGACTTTGAAGCCAAAGTCCCATTTTCGAAAGCAGCTCAGGGCTTGTCTGTGCGGAGTAGGGGTTATTTCAGCCTGGGATCCCGTTGCCAATACCTGCATCGGAGGACGCCGTAAATGGCTGCACGGAGCTGTGCAATGCATGGTGGGAAATCCCCCACCCGCTGCCTGGCCGATGCTCTGGAATGGGGGTGATTACCCGCTAAGGTTGCAACAAGTGTTCTTGGAGGATTTAGGTGAATGAGAAATAAGAGACGAATAGGTCACTGGAGATGCAGGGTTGTTCCCAGTGGCTTGATTTCCAGCGGTGCTGTCTCCCATTGACTCCTTAATCAGCCTGTTTAAATACTTAATTCTCTCTCTTTCAGTCTCTGGGCTTGGTGGCTAGACTCTGCTTTCCTCTTTGCCCTGTCCTCCAGCCCTTTCATCAGAGATGCTAAACCCTAGATGGCTGAGTGAGGGAGTTGGTCTGGACCGTCCCATCCCTCGGGTTTGGCATGGTGGATGTGCTAGTGACTTGGAGTCCCGCCGCCGACCCTGTGGTCTGATCCGCTCTCTTGCTCCGTTCAGGGGATGGGGCTACACCCAGGTGGGTCTGAGGGCAGAGTTCTGTCCTTGTGTTGATTTTTGTGGTACAGGGGACAGGCTAATGTGTGTGCAGTGGTTCAGATCTTGTGTGCATGCATCTTGGCTATCAAGTGAGAGAGTGCACGCTGTATGCAGTTGGGATGTCTCAGGGTTTTGGGGTTTGGCTGTCCCTTTCTGATGGGAGGCGGCTGGGATGCCACGGGGACAGCTAGCCATTGCATCAGCCCTGCGTGTTTCCTTCCTGCCGCTGCAGGATCAAAGCTGAGTGAGTTTGAGGAAAGCAGATTCCCATGGACCAGGGAAATTCGTATGTAACTCTCCCGGGATGGCTTTGCCACCTCCTGTTATCCCGTGGGCCATGCCTATAGAAGTTAACCTATTCTGTGGTATCTGGGCAGCTGTTGATTGCAGCCCTACTGCTTGCTTGTGTTTGGATCTTGCTCCTTTGTTTTTTTAAGGAGATGTTAAAACTTAGGCTGATCATTTAAAGATTCCCCTACACAAGAGAAGAGATGCTAGCCCCAGGGGTCTGGCCAAATTCTAGCTCATCTCGCTCCATTCATCTGACTCCAGCGTTCCTCCTCTGCCCTGCAGTTTCAATTGGATGCCTTCTTCCTGTCCAAACGCACCTAAGGATGCTGCTGTGTGGCTGCCAACCAGCTGCCACGTTGCGCCCCAGAGGTGGACGCACTTTGGTGGCGAGCAATGCCGTAACTGCAGTGCGCTGGGATGGAAGATGGCGAAGGGGCGTAAATACAAGCTCTGGATTGTTATTGTAGGTGTGCCTGGAAAGAGGTCTGTTCGCGGTTCGGAAGCGCTATGGGACAGGGACTGTCTCTTAGTTCTCTTTGTACGGCATCGAGCGCCGTGAGGTCCTAATCCATGACTGGTGCTACCACAATATAGAGAACGAGCTACCAGCAACCCGTTGGAGACTTGGGCTTATCTCTGAGAAGCCATGTGCATATAAGGAGGTCCCATGCCCAGCCCCCAGCGCGGCCAGTCCCTATAACCTGCCTCCTGCAGGCCCTCCTGTCCCGAGTGTTACCTGGCTTTGCACAGGGTTCCTGAGGCTCGCCGGCCCTGCAGCCTCATGGGACTTAGTGTGGAGGAGGCCAGAGCACTCCCGGTATTCCCTCCTGGCTGCCTGCTGAACGGTACAGATGTACGGAACGTTGTTCGTTTCCTGTCGGGTTCTCCGGCGGGCGGGCGGGGGAGGAGATGGAACGGCTTCCCTGCGGATAACGCACTGAGTCACCCAGTGGAAGGAATCCCTCCCCACTCCGCTTTCAGGTGTGACTCCCACCCGGCTTCTGTTTCACCTCCGAAGCAAAATCAGGGCTGGCGACAGATTGACGCCCTCTGTCTGGCTATCCTCCCTGAGCAACGGCAAAGCAAGCTTCCCCATTGCCGGCCTGCGGCTGCAGATTTGCCCTGACCCAAAAGGGTTAAAGGCGGCTGTATGGGGCGTTCTCCCTTTCTGCTGCCTGGTTACCGCATGTGCATGCTTTGCCCTACGGGAAAGGAGCTTGGTGGGTCCGAGCCGAGGGTTTGCATTTCAGAGGGAGCTGGGGGCCGAGAGCCATGAAGCTCCTTTGGAAAATCTCATCCCTTGATGGCCAGGGTAGCGTTTAGAGGACCCAGCTGAGATCGAACCTCTGCTTTGCCAGGCGCTGAGAGGCCGTCTCCCAGCCCCAGAGCGGAAGGTGTAAAGAGATGAGGCAGTCAAAGCCAGGGGAAGCGCAAAGAGGGAAAAGAGACTCTCCCAAGATCACGGAGCAGGTCAACGGCAGAGCTGAGAATCCCGACTCCTAGCCCGGCGCCCTCCCCGCTAGCCTGCGCTGCCAATCCCTGATTGTTACCACCCTAGGCTGGATTCCGGGTCCTGCTTTAAATTCTCACCCCCACCCCCCAAGCCGTGCCGGGTTAACGTATAACCGGCCAGTACAGATCCAGCTCCTCTGTGCCAAGAAAGAGCAGACGGGCTGTAGCTGTGCGGCTGGGCAGGAATGTTTGCAGATACCTGCTCCCCCCTCTCCCCATTGGTCAGAGAGACTCTGTGGCTGTTAATAAATAAACGCATGGAGCGGCAGCAGCTATTGTTCTCTGTCATTCCCATCCATTGCTGGAGTCCATCCGGCATCTGGTCACTGGGCATCTAGTATGTTCTGTGTCTGCACCTCCTCCAGTCTAGTCTGCCCCGGCCGGGACGGGTGGAGCCAGGGCCGCCTGTCTGGTCCCCCCCAAATCCCCAAGGCTGCAGCAGCTTCTCGCTGCGAGCTCCCTGGTGCGTCGGTTTAAACTGGTGCAACTGTCTCACGAACACCGGGCCTGATGGGAGCAACACCTAACCGTGCCAGGTGGGAAGGGAAGAGGCGATTTGGGAGCTGAATCTAGACTGGGATTGTAGCCTTGTTATAAAACAGGAGCTGAACAAGCCCCCTGGGAGAAGGGCTGGTGACTTCAGTTTTAGCTGGGTGGGGGCCGCTCCCCGAATCCCGTCCAGAGTCCCACAGTCACAGCTGTTCCCAGCCTTCTCAACAGCTGCCGTGGCTGCGGGCTCAATCGGGGCCTTGTGTCTGCAACATCTGTCTGCAAAGCAGCTGCCAGCTCTGGGGTAAACAGCTTTCGTCGCCCTTCAGAGAGGATCTCACCCGTGGGAAGAGAAATGGAGTTCTCGTTCCCCGCCCTGCTCCAGGATCCCGGCCTCATGGCATGGGGATGGGGAGGGGAAGGTCTGCTCTCTGTCGACCCCTTAGCACCTCCCTGCATCCATCGCATTGCAAATCTGTTGCCTGACAGTCAGAAAAGTGGCTTGGCTGGAAATGTTTCCAGCAGTCACAGGTCACGTGACGAGCCACCGGCTCTGCCCTGGATCTGCCAAACTGGCTGGGTGTCCCAGTGGTAGCAATGGAAGCGTGCTTGGCATTCCCTTGATTCTGCTACTGCTGGTAGGATAGACTGCAGCTTGCTGTCCCCTAGCTGGGTCGGCTCATGTATATGAAATGGGAAAAGACAGCTGTGGATGCTATGGGCATGTGGCTATAAGCAAGCAGGGCTATAAACTCTCATGCTTCAGGGCACAGAGCAACCTCCGATAGGGTCAGGAGGAAATGTTTCCCAGGGGCAGGTTATTGTGGAGCTGCAGGATTCTTGCGTCTTCCTCCAAAGTGGCAGGTGCTGGTCACTGTCAGGCCCGGGAGACTGGGCTGCATGGCCCATCAAGTCTGATGACGATTTTTTTTATTTAGAGCAGAGCTTAGAGGCCCCAAAAGAGAGCAGGGCCTCCTGGCGCTAGGTGCTGTATATGCACAGTGAGTGACAGACCCTACCCCAAAGAGCTGAGAGTCAAAATAGGCAAGACAGACAAAGAGAGGCTTCTTTTCCCCCATCTGTGAAACGGGAAGCTGAGGCCCAGAGATCTCCTGAGTTTTAACCCACCGCCTTACCCACAAGCCCACCCTTCCTTTTACTGAGCTGCTGGGTGGCTCCGAGAGCAGAGGGTGGTGTTTCAGTGGGTGTGGTTCAATGGGCAGATCCTGCCAGCCTGGCTTGTGCATTTCTAGGCACTGAGAGAGGAGACTGTCCCATGCGTAGGCAGTGAAACCCGCGTCACTGCTCGAGGCCATTCCCGATCAATATTGCCCGTTCCACATGGGCTGACGTGCTGGCAGCAGCTCTGGCTACAGCAGATGGGATGAGACGGGCTGTCATGTGGTGTTTTCTGCCATCCTTCCTCCTCTCCTGGTGCGTGATGAGGACCGCCTTTGCATTTAATTTTATGGCTTTTGAGTGCAACAGTTCACACTTTTTTAAAAAACCTGGCTTGGGGTGGTGCCTACAGGCCTGTTCTGCTTGGGGCTGAAAACCCACCACAGCCCCTACCTCCTTTTTGAGGCTTTTCATCAGTAGATCTCAATGCATTTTAGGATTGTGATCCCTATCTTACAGTTGGGGAAACTGAGGCACGGAGAGGAGAAGTGACTTGCCTAAGGTCACCTGGGAGGAGATCTGGGAATAGAACCCAGGTCTTTGGAGTCCCAGTCAAGTGCTCCGACCACTAGGCCCCACTGATGTTTATATGAAATGGCCCCTGCCCCAAATAGTTTATAGTCTAATGAACCCCTGAACACAAGGCCTGGTTCTTGTCCGCAGTCTGGACTCTCTAAATCACTCCGGCTGTGTAAATGGCATAAATGACACTGGCACCTTCTTGACGGCCACCTTACGCTGCCAGAGTGGTGCAAGGGAGTCCTCAGTGAAGTTGATGATCAGGTCCTAAGAGGGGTAACACTGGATCAGAACTCGGGCCGTGAGTTTCGAAAGGGACTCGTGATTTTTGGGAAGCCCGACTTGAGAGGGGCCTGGCTCTTGGAAAGCGCTGAGCACCAGTTCTCCCAAAATCTAGCGCATTCGGGGCATCTCAAGGTGGGTACCCAAAATCTCAAACCCCCTTTGGAAAATCTTCAATGCAGGTTTCCTCCCTCTTATCTCAGGTCAGACTCCCTCTCCCAGTGGCCTGTGAAATGTTGTTATTTCCTAGCTGGGATGCAGTCCGGTTAGTTTTAGGCCATTTCCCCTGCTTTGATCTCATTGTATTTATGGAAGTGAACAGCCCCGGGGGGCCAGCCTGGGCATTGTCTAGCCAAACTGCTTGATTGTGTTCTTCAGACTCCGCCTTTTCCCGCATACACAGAAAGTTCATGATTCTCAGCTGATGTGAAGCCATGGTAGGTCCCACGACTTTGTGTAGCAATATGGCATCTGGCCCGTGGGATCTAGGGCAGCGTTCCTATCCCTGACCTCCAGCTTAGTGGAGGTTCGTCTGCTCCCCCAGTCGTGATTCATTAGATCTTGCTACATAGGATCAGGCTTGGCTGGTACTGAGACAGGAGACCTGTGTAGAGTGAGCAATGGTGTAGAAAGTGATGCCCGTGTATCAGGTGGTGATGCCATCCATGTCCAGCTGTGTGGAAGAGAAGTGTCAACTTCTGAGAGGGGATGTAGCTTCATAGACTCTAAGGCCAGAAGGGTCCATTGTGGTCATCTTGGCCAGGGGTTCTTCAACTTCATTGCACCACAACCCCCTTCTGACAACAAAAATTACCACACGACCCCAGGTGGGAGGACAGAAGCCTGAGCCTGCCCGAACCCCACTGGACAGGAGGAGCCAAAGCTGAAGACGGAGGGCTTCAGCCCCAGGCAGGAGGCCTGTAACCTGACGGCTGCCACCCAGGACTGAAGCCCTCAGGCTTCGGATTCATTCCCTGATAGTAGGTCTCAGGCTTCAGCCTGGACCCCGGAAAGTCTAACTCCAACCGTGGCGACTCCATGTCGCGACCCACCGTTTGAGAACCGCTGATCTAGTCTGATCATCTGGATGACACAGGCCAGAGAATTTCCCCCAAACAATTCCTAGAGCAGATCGTTTAGAAAAACATCCAACCTTGCATTAAAAATGGTCAGTGATGGGAGAATCTGCCAGGACCCTTGGTAAATTGTTCCAGTGCTCACTTACCCTCCCCTTTGTAGACTGATCATGTCACCCCTTCATCGTCTCTTTGTTAAGCATAAATAGATTGAGTCTATTGCGGTAAGGCCTGTCTTCTAACCCTTTAATCATTCTTGTGGCCCTCCTCTGAACCTTCTCCACCATCCTCCTTGAAAGGCTGATACCAGCCTGGTCGTCGAAGCACGGTTCTGGCTTCTCAAGGTAGTTGTGTCTCCTGGTGCTTTTTGCAATGGAAGGGAAGTCGGATCTAGTGTCCTGGCCCGATTCCAGTTTTAAAATCCCTGCCAGAATGATTCAAGAGACCTGGGGGAGGAAGGCCCCAGATCTTACGGGAAACCAATGGAAACTGAGCCAATCCCAGTCTCTATACAGCCCACAGGACTCTGCTTCCTATCCTGCACAGTGGTGGGTTTTTCTGCAGTGCCTAGTGGCGGTGTGCCTGCATGAGACAGTTGCGTGAATTTAAATCAGTGCAAACCTCTGGGTAGATGCTCTGACTTCAGTTTAAACCGGACTTATTTAAGTCGATCAGGAACTAGTGTAAACTAAATGAGTGTGTCCACACATCCAATCTGGGTGAAACTTGTATAGATTCTGCCCTTAGCATTGGCTGCCAGTTAGTACTGGGTGAAATAACTGTTTACAGTCATGTTGTAATAACCCCTAGCTCTTCTCAGCCACAGATCTGAGACTGCTTTACAAAGGGGGTTAGTTAGTATCATGGGGAAACTGAGGCACAGAGAGGGGAAACTGACTTGCCCAGAGTCACTCCTGGGGCCAGTGGCAAAATGGGGAATAGAATCTGGGTGTCCTGAGTCCCAGTCTAGTGCTCTAACCACTAGGCTACTCACATCCATGTGGGTAACAACTGTGTGACAGCATGCTGACATGTCATCTGAGGTTCAGCCATGGCTAATATGTGACTCCTCTGATGTTGCTGAAATTGATCCTTTTTTTTCCGGGAGCGGGGATGGAGCCTGGCCTATGCCCATGGTGCTCTAGTCCTTTATACATTGTGACTGATCATCTGTGGGTGTCTCTCCTCACACTCCTGCGCGGAGACTCCTGGAGTACAGAAGTACTGGGACAGGGTCCTGCCCGAAAGAGGTTGTCCAGGAAGCTGAGAGGCCTGGGCCCTAGTGGGGTAACTAATCTGGTGTCTGTGGAGCAGGGCTGTTTGCAGGAAGAACACAGCGACCGATTACCTAAGTTGTTCGGTTATAAAGAGGGAACTGTGCGATGAGCCGTTCTCCCTCTGCAGGCAGGAGGTCTCCCAGGGTCCTCCCTCGATTCTGGCTCTCACGAGGTGACTCTGTGGTATTGGTTCAGGTCAGATTGTGCAGTGTCACTCCCCACCCGGCCCTTCTGCCGATCAAGTCAGCAGCTCGCAAAGGGCTTTCATTTTAGTTTTGCAAATGGTTTCAACATCCTTGTGCCTCAGGAAACCACTGAGATCCCTTGGCTTGACACAGCAAGGAGAGTGCGCACGCGGGGGGTGTGTGTGTGTGAGATAGAGAGAGAGAGAGAGACAGACAGACAGGGAAGGAGGTGCCTCTGAACACAAGTTCATTTTTAACACCAGCATTTGGCGGAAGTGTTGGTGAACTAGTTGGATCTGTGTCTGTGTGAGCCTTAGAACGTTTGCTCTCCCCACCTCCCCCATGGAGGGCATAGAGGGAAGCTTCCATTAACTCTCTAACCTTCCTGTGACACCAGGGTAACTGACGCAGTGATGTCTGCCTGGGTCTGCAGAGAGCCTGAAACAGTAACTCGGAAGGATGTGAACGGCCCCGTTCATCTTGGTAGCATGTTCACTCTGCAACCTAGCGGGGGGTTCGGTTAGCTTCACCTGGGACATCACAGAGGTCCCAACCCTTCTTAGGGGCAGAGAGAACTACAGTCTGGGACAGAAGGGTCCTCCAGGGAAAACCCTAGGAAAGGCCAAGCCCAGGAACATAGGTGAGGCTGAATTATAGTTTAAAAGCCAGACTTGCAGAGGGTGTGGGAGCACCTGGACTTTATCCTGCACCTGTTCAGAGCGGGGCGGGAACTCTGCCTGTCTACACTGCTGTGACTTGCACCGCCCTTGTTAACTACTGTATTCCACTGCTGGGCTGATCACCCAATGAGACCTCCCTATGGTGTCACGAGTGGGTGGAGCTTAGGTTGTGGGCGGGGTTTGGGAGAGTACCACTCTCAGGGCCCTCTCTAGGCCGACTCCCCCTGGTGGTGAATACCTGCAGTTGGCTGATTTACATTGTAGTAGCCCATCGGTGCTTCAGCCAAGGATTGAGAGCTGAAGTGCTAGGAGCTGTACAGAGAGAGAAAAGTTGGTCCTTGTTCATGCCTGGCTTGACTTTCCAGCCCACATGCTGCCCCCCTTTCCTCTTCTGCCCGTAGAACATGTGGCTTCCCTTTCTGTAGTAACTGAGGTTTAGATCTGCTGCCTCATCTCTGCAAGTTCCCCTCCGGAAGAGCAGTTGTTCCTGGGCTCTGCTTATCATCTCTGCCATATGATGTTTTCCCCAGAGCAGTTGTGTGCTGCTGGTAGCTAATTCAGGATGCTTCACCATTGCTTTTCTCCAAACACCCCTCCGGGTGGCAAGCTCTGTTTGTTTTGGCTTTTTTACAGGGCCATTCAAATGTAATTTAATGTGAGAGGCTGGAAAGTGACTTTGCAGGGAAAGGCCATTGCGGGCTCAGGCTTGCTGCAGGTGCCATTGTATTAAAATGCCTTGTGCTGATATATAAAAACCCCTGCTAGCTTTCTTCTGCCTCTTGCATAATCCTTAGTAAAAAAAAGATTCTCCAATATATTGTACGACCATCCCCACCCCCATGAGATCTGAGAAACTGTCTTCTGCTTGAGTCTGCAGACCTGACTGTGTTGGAAATATGGAGTGAGACAAAGGTGTGTGCGCCCTGTTATTTGTATTACAGTAGCACACAGCAGCCCTAATTAAGATCAGGAACCTGTTGCGCTAGGCCCTGCACGTGCACTTAGCGAGTCACAGTCGCATCCCTGGCACAATTAATCCCTGGTGCCTCTCACAACATAGGGGTCTTAGCCCAGGTTTCCTGTCCTCTGGCCTGTTACATTCCTCTCCTCAAATTGTTGGCAGCATTTTTCACTCTCCCATGCTAAACTGCGACATGTCGCCCCCGGGGTGCTGTGAAACAGCTGCTGTGTTCCTCCCCAGAGGTGACTGCAGTCATTTGGGGGGGCATCAGGATGCCTAGGGGCTGCTTAAAGGTGTTGTCTGAGGGCAAGAGATTCTAATGGATGCTGTGCTCCCACGCCCCCCGCAGAGGAATTTTTGGGGTACTGTCTGCTGCAGCTTCACCGTTGGGCATGTCTACCGTGCAGCTGAAAACCCGCGGCTGCCCCATGCCGGCTGGCTCAGCTAAGGGGCTGTTTAATTGCGGTGTAGACACTAGGGCTGCAAAGTGGGAGGGTCCCAGACCTTGGGCTGATGTCTTCACTGCAGTTAAACAGCTGCTTGAGCCTGAGCCTGAGTCAGCCAGCACGGGCCAGCCAGGGGTGTCTAAGTGCAGTGTAGACGTGCCCTTTGTTACAGAGGGGCAGCAGACCCAGCAGTCCCGCCCCCCCCACCACACCCAAATGTCCTTGCTACAGCGCTGCAATTGTAGCATTGCAACAGCTGATCTGAGCTCATTTCCTGAAACAGCTGCCAAATCAGACTAAAGAGCAGCTCTGGCTCCTCCAGTCGCTCATTCGCTGAAGTAACATCTCTCCTAGGCAGCTGCTTCGCCTCCAGCCTTTACTTGCCCTTCTTGGCTACTTTGTACGGGTTTGAGCTAGAAACAAGAGGGCCGGGCAGCTTTGAGTTCCTGCCATGACAGCCCGCAGACATGCCACTGACTGGCAAAGCCGTGTGCCCGCTCCCACCCCTGTGCCAAAGGGAGTCGATGGACGTTTTTCTATTGTGCGTGCAGCCCTGGGGGGATAACATCCCCGGGCCTGGATTTACAATGTATTACTAGAGAAGTCACAAAGCCGAGGCTAGTCTAATTCTGCCAGGCCTCTAGTGCTTCAGATAAACAGGAGCTCCCCTAACTGGCTGTAGAAGTAGGTCCTTTATCCTCTCTGTGGACCAGCCACCAGGGGGCAACATGAGTGAATGAACGTAGTGTGTTGCAGGTCGAGAGAAACATGGAAAAATTGTTGCTGTGGGAGCCTGGCTGTCTGGACTGGCTCTGTTAAAAAGTGGGTAATTGCTGGAAAGTAAAATTGACAATAATAAAAGCCTGGGGCTTGATCCTGCGAGGCCCAAACTGCTGAGCCCTTCGGAGCTGGTACCTATCATCTCAGACGCTACAGGCTGGGAAGAGAGGCAGGTCCTGTGGGTTAAAGCACAGGCTCCCCTGGGCAAATCCATTCAACTCTCTGGGCCGCAGTTCCTCAGCTCTGCCAAGGCTGCCTTGCCTGTCTCCAACTGTAAACCCTTCCGGGCAGGGCTTGTGCGCGCAGCGGGGCCCCAATCCCATCACCCATCTACTCACAGGGCCCTGGCAGCTTCTCGGCGATAAACCGATTTTTAGACTGACTCTCCCAGCCGGCCTGCGATGATCCTTTCGCTCAGAACCTCGGCCGCCCTTCAAAGAGGAGTGAGGCCGAGTGGTGTTCAGAGCCATGGGCTGTGAGAAGTGGATTGGGACCGGGGCTTGCTAGTGGGAACGCCTAAATACCAGGTTTCTCACTTGTTTTGTTTCTCTCCCCTGCCCCCCTCCCCTGCTTTTGAGTTGCACAAGAGCTGGCTCGCCAATCTCTAAAACAATATTTTTCTTCTTAAAAATGCAGAGCATGACTTCATTTCCTCCCCTTGATCAGCAGACTGCAGTGTCTGACCCGGCTGGCACAGGAACCGGGTGCTCATGTGTTGCTTACACTTTGGGTTAGTTTATCCGACTACTGGCCTGCATAGCTGGATATATTATATATAAGGGCAATATTGCCCTTATATAAATCGATGGTACATCCACATCTTGAATACTGCATACAGATGTGGTCGCCTCATCTCAAAAAATATCTACTGGCGTTAGAAAAGGTTCAGAGAAGGGCAACTAAAATGATTAGGGGTTTGGAGAGGGTCCCATATGAGGAGAGATTAAAGAGGCTAGGACTTTTCATCATGGAAAAGAGGAGACTTAGGGGGACATGATAGAGGTATATAAAATTATGAGTGCTGTGGAGAGAGTAGATAAGGAAAAGTTATTTACTTATTCCCATAATACAAGAACTAGGGGTCACCAAATGAAATTAATAGGCAGCAGGTTTAAAACAAATAAAAGGAAGTTCTTCTTCACACAGTGCACAGTCAGCTTGTGGAACTCCTACCTAAGGAGGCTGTGAAGGCTAGGATTATAACAGCATTTAAAAGAGAACTGGATAAATACATGGAGGTTAAGTCCATTAATGGTTATTAGCCAGGATGGGTAAGGAATGGTGTCCCTAGCGTCTGTTTGTCAGAGGGTGGAGATGGATGGTAGGAGAGAGATCACTTGATCATTGCCTGTTAGGTTCACTCCCTCTGGGGCACCTGGCATTGGCCACTGTCAGTAGACAGGATACTGGGCTAGATGGACCTTTGGTCTGACCCAGTACGGCCGTTCTTATGAGTGGGGCCATGGGGCTGTTCTCCCGTGCTGGCACTTGGGGCGTAAGGCCACTCGATGCCTTCTTTGCACTACCTGTATGTGGGGGCCGTGCAGAGTCTTGCCCAGCGTTGGTGTAAATTAGAGCAGCCCCAGGGGCTGTCGTCACTTGGGCTCTGCCCCCAGGCAAGCAGGGACAGCAGAACAGTGCACCCCTCCCACACCCATGACGCTGGAGGCAGAGCAGGAGCAGAGCCCTGACACTATTGCATTCTGGCTGGGAAGACCCCTGGGTAAAGGGGTGGAGATTCTCAGGGGGCCAGTTCTGCCCCCTTTATGATGCCCTGTTGCATGTTTGCCCCTTTCTAGGGGCCTGATGGAGGCAGCAGCCAGTTTGTGCTTGGTGGAGATGGTGCTTTGCAGAGGAGAGGAGTATGCTGTGCTCTCTCTCTGGATTCTTGTGATCCATGTTTCCATCGTTCTCAAATAGCAAGTCATGCAGACTGGATGGCTGAGGGAAGAGCCACAGGGAGCCAGCCCAAAGCTTGTGCAGGGGAAAATGTATCAAAACTCCTTATCTAACCCCAAACACTGTAGTATCTGAGCACCTCACAGCCCTCCTGTGAGGCAGCGGCAGCTGGGGAAACTGAGGCAGGGGATTAAACCCGGGACTCCCAAGGCTGGCATCCTCACCACCAGGCTTTTGGGTGCCTAATAGATTTTTGCTGTTAGGAATCGTCTCCAATCCTTTGCTTTGTTGTGTTAGTTCCTGGTTATACTCCTTAGGCGTTCCCCTTCCCCGCTGAGGCTTAGCCAGGGAACTGTGCCGGCACCCTCAGGCTCCAGGGCACTGAATACGGAGCTTTTGTTCTGCGCTGTGCATTGATCCACTCGCCCTGGGACAGCAGCTTTATACCTGCCTGAGCGTGTGATCAGTCGCTGCCCGCTCCCACCCCAACGAGGGGGTTATGGTGCAGCAGACACAGTCGCTCCCTGGGACGTTAGTGATTGGATGCATTTGGTCCTTAAAGGGGGCTGGGCAAAGCTCTGTAAAGTGTAAGTGAAACGGCTTCAGATCCTGACTGGGGGACAGGTTCTGGAGTCAAACGCTCCTAGACCCTTGGCTCCGCTCCGGTAGCTGATTGACACCCGCACCCTTTACTGATGGGCCCATTGGAATCGAGATGGGGGCGTTTCTTGCCTAAGTGGAGGTTGGGATTTTTCAGAAGGGCCTGAGGGAGTTGGCCATCCAGCCCCCATTGAGTTGCAAACTCCCCTTTTGGAAAAATCAGTCCCTAAATTTGCAGAGTTGGGTTTGGATCTATATTACGGCATCGTAGCTCCACTCAGGGCTGCCCAGAGGAGGAGGCAAGTGGAGCAATTTGCCCCAGGCCCTGGGCCCTGTAGGGGCCCCCACGAGAGCTTTTTGGGGGCCCTGTAGCGTGGTCCTTCACTCGCTCTGGGGACCCCAGAAAACTCTCGTGGGGCCCGGAGCTGCTTCCGCTCCAGGTCTTCGGTGGCAATTCGGCAGCAGAGGGTTGGGGGGGTGTCCTTCCGCTTCAGGACCTGCCGCTGAAGTGCCCCGAAGACCCGTGGCAGGGGCTCCTTCCGCCCCGGGACCCACCGCCGAAGACCCCAGGCCCCCTGAATCCTGTGGGTGGCCCTGGCCCCATCCAGTAGGGCTAGGGGCTGTACAATGCCAAGGACACTCAACGCTACAGGGCAGGGGCTTTTTGTTGTGTCTGTACAGCGCCTAGCGCCCCCAGGTCCTGATCCACGGCTGGAACCCCTAGGTGCTACCACAATACGGATGCAAAGGATGGCTCCTTGCCCTTGTTTTGCTACACAGCTTGTGGATAATTGGGGCCTGTTTCCACTGGCTGGCAGGGCTCCTTTAGATGAATCTGCATTTTAACCCAGCTTTGAATGGGGTCGTGCCCATTGGCCAGGTCTATGATAGGAAAGCGGGGTTAGCTAGACCGTGTTAAAACCCTGGTGTAGGCAAGATGTGATGGTAATGCATGTCTGTTGATGGGGGGGGGGGTTAGCCCTTGGCTCCCCCACACACATACAGTCTGCCCCCAAACTTGACCCTGACCAGGTGATGTGTTTAAAATCTGTGTGTGTGCAGTACGCACAAGGCAAAATATACTCTTAAAATCAAGCCCGTGTGTGGGTGTGTATGAGTGAGATGGCTAACGGGTGCCTAGGCAGCAGCCCACTCCTGGCCTGAGCTGGATGCACTGAAGGCCCCTTGGACACGGGTCTGGCAGTGGCCAGGGACTTTTGCAGAGGGCAGAAATGCAAGGTGCGCCTTGATGCCCCTGCGTGCCGGAGCTGTTGAGCCCCAGATCCCCTGAGCACGGCATTGTCTCTGAGGGGCAGTTGGATGCCATTTGATTTCTTAGAACCAGTACAACCAGTTTGCATGCAATTATACCAGCGCAAAGGTGCCTTGTCCCAGAACGGCTTATTCCTCTTCCCTTATGGGAATAGCCGTATCCCTGTAAACACCTGTATGCCCATAGAACTCATCCACATTAAGGGGTTTGTACAGCTTTAACTACCAGTGTAGTTAAACCAGGACTGTGGGAAGGGGAAGGAGGGGGGACAAGGCCTCCCGGCTGTCTCAGACCCTTCCCCATCCCAACCCCCTAACAAAAGATTTCCCTCTGCTCTGTCATTAACAAGATCTTTAACATCCTGCTTCTAATTACTCCCCCTACCACCACCACTTTGTTGTCCTGGGAGAATTTGGGTGTCTGGTGTTGGTTTTTTTTTTTTTAAAAGCATCTTTTCCCTGACCTGTATTTTTATAAGGGAGGTGTGTGAGTTTTAGGGTTGTTTTTTTTGTTTGTTTGTTTGCAATCTCTGTTCCCCTCACATCAAAGACTCGGTTGTATTTGCCATCTGCTTCTTTTGGAATGTTACCTAACTCTTCAAGGTTGCAGCTGCCCAGAACAAGGGATGCAATCGTACTCCCACATTACAAGGGAATAGTAACTATCCAGTAATGAGAAGGGGAGGATGGTTTTGTGGTTTTAAAACATGGGACGTAGAGTCTGGAGATCTGAGGTATTCCTGAACTGGCCTCTGACTCACTGTGTGACTGTAGACCGGTGACTTGGTGTTTCTGTGTCTTATCTGCCCCTTCCCCAGTGACAAGGCGTAATTCCTTGTGGGTATTGTGTTTGAGCGGCTCAGCTGAGAGGTGGCAAAGCAGGGCCAGGATGTGGCCAGTAGTATTTCTGGTGCTGGCGGCGTGGAAAGGCCCAGCAGCACGCCCGGATCTGTGACTTAACTTCACAATAGCCGCAGCTGGCCCGTGATCTCACCCAGTCACATGCAGGAGCCTCTGTTAGTTCTCCATTTACAGAGTGCTGGCCCATGGTTTGGGTGGGCCCCCAACTCCCCTGGCTGCTATAAAGCATGGCTTTGGACCCAGACTGGCACGGAGGTACGTCAGTTTCACATTCTTCCTACCAAAGTTAGAGTAGGTCAGGTTCATGGCTTTTATCGCCTATTACTACTCTCCAGGGATCCCAGAGCTCTTTAGGACACCCACAGGGAGAACTTTTTTGCCACCACTGAAATGCAGCCACCTCTGGGGTGGAATGTGGCAAGTGTTAACAGCACACAACAATGTGACAGATTGGCACAGAATGTTTAAAAAAAGCTGTTAGAAGCTACAAGGGGAGTTTATGGAGGCATAAAGTAATTAGCCGAGTTGGAAATTTAACCTGGGTGAAGTGGTGTTAGGTTGCCGAGGTCTGTTTCTCTCATCAGCTCCTGAGGACAGTTGAACATTTGAGGCATGGATTGCATCATTGGCTGGATAATTGACCATCCATTCAGCGAAAAATCACAGGCAGGGCAAAGTGGAAAGAATCTGATTTGTTCTAGGAATTGTGTTAAAGAGCTAATCTCTGGAGAATTGGCTGGGAATTCTCCCAATCCAACTGAATTTGGAAACCCAGGGGAAACATTTGTATTTGAAGTCTTTTTCCTGCTGTTACCAGTTCTCATGGTACTGGGTATTTTGGCGTAAAGCCCCAGCTGCTGGAGTCATGTGAATCTCAACTTTGATTTAAAAGAGAGATAATTTCTAGCGCTTGTGGTGGCAGAGAAAAGTTTAAAAATGTGAATCCGAAAGGTTCAGAAACCAGAAGACCAGTTGAAAGAAGCCAACATTTAGGTTTTTTGTTTTGTTACAAAATCTCATGGGGGGGGGGGAGGGGCGCTGCTAACTCATGATTTTTTAATGCTTGGGGTTGGTGATGCTGCAACATCCCATCCCCCTAAATTCTCCCTGCCATTTCAGTTGAACGTGCTCTTTGTCAGGAAGAGCGCTGCTGGGGTGTTGCTTGGGGTGACTCAGCACTGCTGCATCCCACCCCAGAGATGGTGGCTTGTCACTGGCAACGTATAGAAGAACAGCAAACTTTTTTCTCTTGCACCTTTCGGATCCCAATCGCTCAGTGTACAGACTCTCCCTGGCTGTTGCAGGGGGGTAACTGCTTATCTAAATTCTCCCTCTGTTGTTCAGTAAGGACTTAGAGGGGTTTTGATATTTGTCCTCAACCACTGTAACCTCTGCAAGGGCCTTGAAAGTGCTTAATAAACACTAGAGTCAGTTCCACCCAGTGCATCAGTCCCAGTACCTAAGACACCCTTCAGGGAAAGCCTGGGGCATGAGAGCTTATGCCAACCTCCTGCTCTGGGGTAAATCTTATCCCCAAACTAATCTAACCTCAACCTTCTTGTCCCTGTGTCACAGAGGGCACAGGGAGGGGGAAGTGACTTGCCCAGCGATGGTACTGGGCAGAGAACCCAGGAGTCCTGGCTCCCGGTCCACCACACCCCCTCCCCGAGAGGTCCTTATTTGCCTCTTATTTTACAGTACAGACCGTAGGCCAGATTCAGACCCGTGGAAGGCAGTGAACTTTGCAGGGGACAAGAGGTGTCTGGTCTGGGTTAAGGGGGCTAGGTTTGCTTGTTGGTGGGTGAGTCTCTCCCCAAGGTCCTGATAGCCTCTCCCAACTACACTGCGGCCTGTCCCTGCACAGACCTCGCAGGCCATCTGAGCTGGGGCATTGGCCACGAAGGCTTGTAAAGCACCCGGCGCCTCCATCACGTGCATCTTCGGCAAGTGGGGACCCGTCTGGAGCGAGCCCTGAATCCCTGCCCGTCTCGCTCACCATCTGGTGCCCAGCCCCTGCAGCGGTGGGGAGGCTTGTTGCT
This sequence comes from Chelonoidis abingdonii, assembly GCF_003597395.2. Lineage (NCBI taxonomy): Eukaryota > Metazoa > Chordata > Testudines > Testudinidae > Chelonoidis > Chelonoidis abingdonii. The sequence continues at coordinate 48,763,874 of NC_133779.1, forward strand.
TGGCAGCAGGGGCTGGGGGCCTCTCCAGACCAGGTGGCACTCGCCTAGCCCCAAGCCCTGGCACGGTGAGATGCAGATTGCAGCCATCGCCACCCCTGGTGCCAAGCATTGCAAGGGGAGTGCCCGCCCCCTCACCCCCACCCCTCCGGGAGTGCAGATGGTAGTGACACCCTCCCTTGTTTGTGGGAAGGGTCAGTTGCACATGAGAATCCATTAGCAGCTGGTAGAGGCTTCCCAGGAGACGCACCAAGTCTCCTGCCCCAGCTGGCAATGTGCCCTCTAGGGACCCGTGCTTCCCAGCTTCAGTGCCTGCTGCTGGAGTAGGGATTACAGGGTTTGCAGCCTCCCCAGCATAATTCAGGCCTGACTGGGTGGCTGGAGCCTACATCGAGTGTGCCCAGATCATACAACATCAGGGTTGGAAGGGACCACAAGAGGTCATCTAGTCCAACCCCCTGCTCAAAGCAGGACCAATCCTCAACGAAATCATCCCAGCCAGGGCTTTTGTCAGACCTGACCTTAAAAACCTCTAAATAAGGAGATTTTACCACCTCCCTAGGGAGCCCATTCCAGTGCTTCACCACACTCCTAGTGAAAAAGTTTTTCCTAATATCCAACCTAAACCTCCCCCACTGCAACTTGAGACCATCACTCCTTGTTCTGTCATCTGCTACCACTGAGAACAGTCTAGAGCCATCCTCTTTGG